>NW_006442508.1:3310104-3318586 GCF_000325575.1 Pteropus alecto | reverse complement strand
AGCGTATGCCACATGACGGAGCCTAAAAATCGGGGCAGAAAACGGGGAAAGGACAGAGGGATGACAGCTGTGTTTAGCAACCGTCATTGCCAGGCAGAAAGCTGCATCACAGAGCTTGGCCACCTCTTCCACCCTTCCAGTGCTCACCTGAACATACAATCCCAGAGCTGGCAGCAGGAAACTGCAGCAGAGATTACCCCAGGAACTGAGGAGACACACTGCAGCTGATCCCATTATTGGGGTGGAGATTTAGAGACCAGACAGCTGAAGCTTGGCAACCAGCATTACTGGAAGAAAAACAGCCACAGGCACATTAGTGGCCTCTCTCAACTCATTTAATCCATCCAGCCAGGCTGATTTGTGAGGAGGCAGCACAACACTGCATTTGGCTGCTGGGACAGTACCGGGACTCCAAGAGCTCTTCAGAGGCTCGGATCCCCATCAACGATCATATTCTTCCATGGAGGTGGAACCCTGGGACCAAGAGACCTGGTCATAGAGGAGACACACACCTTTCAAGGGAATAAAGAGTATTTTTTTACCACAAAGCGAGATCTGGGAGGCCTGGACAGTGCAGGAGGTTTAGGCAACAAGAAATGGAAAACAAAAGAAAAATCTCTTCTTATCAACCTGGTAAAAAGAGATCACTTTAAATAGTAATAATAACTTTTTTTAAGTAGAGAACATTCCCAAAAATGCCTAAGAGAAGAAATAATTCATCAATAGTACATGAACAATCAAGATGACAAGGCAGCTTAGAAAGAAAATAAAAAATCTCCAGAAAATAAACTTAAAGATATAGAAATATACAATTCCAATGACAGAGAATTCAAGATTGCACTTCTGAAAAAACTCAACGAGATGCAAGAAAATTCTGATCGACAGTTCAATGAACTCAGAAACAAATTCAATGAACAACAGAAATACCAAAGAGATCGAAACTCTAAAAATGAACCAAATCAAACTTCTGGAAATGAAGAACTCATTAAAAGAGATGAAAAATACAATAGAAAACTTGAGAAATAAAACTGACCAGGTGAAGGAAACAATTAGTGATATCAAAGACAGAAATCTGGAAATGACATAGAAGGAAGAAGAGACTTGAGAGTAAAAAAAAGAAAAAGAACTGTACAAGAAATATCTGACACTATCAGAAAAAACAACATAAGAATAATAGGTATATTAGAAGGAGAAGACAGGGTTAAGGGAACAGAGAGTATATTCAAACAAATAGATGATGAGAATTTTCCAAGCCCATGGAAAGAATTGGATTCTCAAATCCAAGAAGCAAACAGAACACTTAATTATCTCAATCCAAAAAGGCCTTATCCAAGACAAATTATATTAAAATTGTCAAAAATTAATGACAAAGAAAGAATTTTCAAGGCAGCCAGAGAAAAGAAGATGGTAGCTTATAAAAGAAAATCCATTAAAATATAATTGGACTTTTCAGCAGAAATTTTACAAGCTAGGAGGGAGTGGAACCAAATATTCAAACTATTGAAAGTGAGAAATTACCAGCCAAGAATAATATATCCAGTAAAGTTCTTCTTTAGATATGAAGGAGAAATAAAGACATTTTCAGAAATAAAGAAGCTGAGGGAATTTTCCACCACAAGGCCTGCATTACAGGAAATATTGAAGGTGGTCATTTTATCTGAAAAACAAAAACAAAACAAAACAAAATACAAAACAATGAATAAGATGACTAACAGAAAGACAGAGACAAGAAATTGCAATCCTTATTAAGAACAGGGTATTATAAACTTAAATACTACGTAATGGTAAAAGGAGATAAAAATACTTTTAAAAGACAATAGCTACTGCAATTCAGAAATGAACTCACAACACAAATAGGTATAATTTGAGGTAACAAAAACATAAAAGGGGAGGGAGTAAAGGTTTCAATCTGCAAATGGAGATTGAAATGGAGATAAGATGCAGGCAGAATAAAAAGGACTACTGTATATATGAAACTTTCTTTTACATAAACTTAATGATAACCATATATACAAAAAACCCAGAACTGAGATGCATAACATAAAACAAGAGGAACAGAGAAAAAAATTAGAGAACACCACCAAACTAAAATAACAAACACAAACACAAAGACAAAGAAACAATGGAGACACTGAGCTAACAGAAAACAAAAGATAAAATGGCTATAGGAAAACCACATATATGAAAAATCACCCTAAATGTTAATGGACTGAACTCACCATTAAAAAAGCACAGAGTAGCAGATTGGATCAAAAAAACAAAACCTAACCATATGCTGCCTTCAAGAGACACATTTCAGCTGCAAGGACAAGTACTGACTCAAAGTGAAAGGTTAGAAAACCACAGTCCAAGCAAATGGCATCCAGAGAAAAGCATGTGTAGCCATACTTGTATCTGATGAAATAGGCTTCAAGATAAAAAAGTGACAAGAGACAATGATGGACACTTCATAACGATAAAGGGGACCATACATCAAGAAGACATAACACTTATCAATATATATGCTCCCAATCAGGGAGCACAGAAATATATAAAGCAATTATTAACATAACTAAAGGGAGAAATGGACACGATTATAGTAGGGAACATAAATACCCCACTGTAAGCATGGATATATCATCCAAACAGAAAATCAATATGGAAACATCATCCTTAAATGACACATTAGACCAAGTGGACATCATTGACATTTACAGAGCCTTTCATCCTATAACATCAGATTATACATTCTTCTCTAGTTCACATAAAACATTCTTAAGGATAGGCTATGTGTTGGGACACAAAACTACCCTCAACAAGTTTAAGAAGATCATACCAACCATATTCTCTGACCTCAGTGCTTTAAAACTAGAGATCAACTACAAAAAGAAGCAGAAAAAAAAAACACAAATATGTGGAGATTGAACAACACACTACTGAATAATGACTAGATCAAATAAGAAATAAAAGAAGAAATCAAGAAATACATAGAAACAAATGAAAATGAAAATAAAATATATCAAAATTTTTGGAAAATAGCAAAAGTGGTAATAAGAAGAAAGTTCCTATCATTTTGGGCTTCTGTCAAGAAACAAGAAGAATACCAAATAAACAACCTAATATTACATCTTTAAAAATCTAGGAAAAAAAAAAAAGAAAATATGAAGCCCAAAGTCATCTTGGAAGCTAAGCATGGTTGGGCCTGGTTAGTACCTGGATGGGAGACTACCTAGGAAGACCAGGTGCTGTAGGAATAAAATAAATAAATAAGTAAAAACTAACAAAAAAAAAAAAAATGAAGCCGAAAATCAGCAGAAGGAAGGAAATAATAAAAATTAGGACAGAATTAGATGAAATAGAGAATAAAAGGATAATAGAAAGAAATTAATGCACAAAGAGCTTGTTCTTTAAAAAGATCAATAAAATTGACAAAACTCTGGCTAGACTCACTAAGGAAAAATGAGAAAAGACACAAATAAACAAAATCAGAAATGAAAGAGAAGTTATGACAGATATCACCAAAATACAAAAGGTCATACAAGAATATTATGAAAGATTATATGACACCAAATTTAATAACCTAGAAGAAATTGCCAAGTTCTTAGAAACATATAGCCTTCCTAGACTGAATCATGAAGACTGGAAAATCTAAATAGACCCATCAACAGTAAGGAAATTGAAACAATCATCAAAAACCTCCCCAAAAGTAAAAGTCCAGACCCAGTTGCCTTCACTAGTGATTTCTAGCAAACATTCAAAGAAGATTTAATACCTGTTCTTCTCAAACTCTTCCAAAAAAATTGAAGAAGAGGCAGTACTTCCTAAATTATTTTATGAGGCAAAAATTACCCTGATATCAAAACCTGATAAAGATACCACAATAAAAGAAAACTATCGACCAATGTCTCTGATGAAAACAGATGCAAAAATTCTAAATAAAATACTAGCAAATCAAATACAAAGATATGTTTAAAAGATTATTCATCATAGTCAAGTGGAATTCATTTCAGGAGCTCAAGGATGGTTCAACATACACAAATCAATTAATGTGATACACCATTAAATAAAATAAAGGATAAAAATTATATAATTTTATTAATAGATGAAGAAAAAGTATTTGACAAGATACAGCAATTATTTATGATTAAAATACTTCATAAGATGAGGATAGAAAGTACCTTAACATAATAAAGGTCATATATAACAAATTCTTAGCTAATATCATATTTAATATGAAAAACTGAAAACCTTTCCTCTAAGATTAGAAAGAAGACAATGTTGTCTGCTAACATCACTTCTATTCAATACAGTGTTGGAATTCCTAGCTAGAGCAATCAGGAAATAAATAAATAAATAAAAGGTATCCAAATAGGGAATGAAAGTCAAATTGTCTCTGCAGATGACATGATTTGCTTCATAGAAAACCTTAAAGACTCTATTAAAAAAAAACTATTAAAAACAATAAACACAATAAATTTTCAGGATACAAAATCAACATACAAAATTCACAGCATTCCTATACACTAACAATGAAATTTCAGAAAAAGAAATGAAGAAAAACAATTTTTTTTGCAATTGTAACAAAAAGAATGAAATTTCTAAGAATAAACCTAATGAATTTTTGAAGGACCTATACATCGAAAACTATTGCATTATTTAAAGAAATTGAAAAAGACACAAAGAAATGAACAGATATTCATGTTTATGAATTTGTAGAATCAACATAGTTAAAATGGCCTTATTATCCAAAGCAATATACAGATTAATGCATTCCTCATTAAAATCTCAATGTCATTTTTTTAAAGAAATAGAACAAAAAATCAGATACGTAAGGAATCACAAAAGACCCTGAATAGCCAAAGAAATCCTGCAAAAAAAAAAAAAAAAATGAGTAAGGCTGGAGGTATCATGCTGCCTGGCTTCAAATTACACTACAAAGAAACAATAATCAAAACAGTGTGGTATTGGCAGAAAAACAAACACATTGACCAGTGGAAGAGAATTGAGTGACCAGAAATAAACTTATGTATACATGGCAAATAATTTTCGACAAAGGAACCAAAAATATACAATGAAGAAAGGAAAGCTTCTTCAAAAAATGATGCTGGGAAAACTGGAAAGCCACATGCAAAAGAATGAAACTAGACTAAACTGCGCTCTGTCACCATACACCAACATTTACTCAAAATAGATCAAATACCTAAATATAAGACCTGAAACAATAAATCACATGTAAGAAACATAGGTACTAAACTCACGGACCTTGGATGTAGAAAGAATTATATGAATTTGACTTCTAAGGCAAGGGAAGTAAAAGCAAAAATAAATGAATGGGAGTATATCAAACTAAAAAGTTTCTGTACAGCAAAAGAAACCATCAACAAAACAAAGAGGCAACCAACTGAATGGGAGAATATACCAACCAACTGATGAGCAGAGGAATGGAAGAGAAACTTATCCGAATAAGACATATAAATGGCCAACAAACACATGAAAAGATGTTCAACTTCACTAGCTATTGGGGAAATGCAATTTAAAACCATAATGAGATACCACCTAAAACCATAATGAGATACCACCTAATACCTGTTAGAATGACTATCATTAACAGGAAAATTAATACCACGTGTTGGAGAGGTTGTGGGGAAAAAGGAACCTTTATGCATTGTCAGTGGGAATGTAAATTGGTACAGCCACTGTGGAAAACAGTATGAAGATTCCTCAGAAAACTAAAAAAAAAGTTACTATATGCCTCATCGATCCCTCTTTCAGGTATCTACTCCCAAAATTTTGAAAACATTTATTCATAAAGATATATACACCCCAATGTTTATAGCAGCATTATTCACAGCAGCCAAGATATGGAAACAGCCAAAGTGATAGATGATTGGATAAAGAAGATTTGGTACATATATACAATGGGGTATTATTCAGCCATAAGAAAAGAAATATTGCCATTTTCGACAACATGAATGGATCTTGAGATTATCATGCTAAGTGAAATAAATCAGACAGAAAAAGTTAAGAACCATATAAATTAACTTATATGTGGAACATAAAACTGAAAGCAACAAATGAACAAGACAAATAGAGACTCATAGACAAGGACAACAGTTTAATGGTTACCAGAGGGGAAAGAGGAATGATGGATGTAAATAAGGGTAAAGAGAGTCAAATACATGGTGACGGAAGGAAATTTAACTTTGAGCGGTGAACACAGTGCAATATACATATGACATATTATTGAATTATATACTCGAAACCTATGTAATTATATTAACCAATGTCACCCCAATAAATTTAATACTAAAAATAATAAAATAAAGTAAAATGGCATTAATAATTGAGAATTATGTATTCATAATAATGAACACGTGGGAGATATGATGATTTAAAATAAAAAGTATATTAAATACTCATGTACTGTGCATAGTAAGTACTTGATAAATTTTTATTGTCCAAATGTTGATCAACTTAATTCTTAGGAATATCTTAAAATATTTCTCTTAGTTATTGAACTACTTTCCTTACTTTGACAATTTTCCCTCATCCTTCTCCTGAAGGCTTTCTTTTTATATTCTATTATTGGATTTCTTTTATTTCATTTTACAATAACTATTTTCAAGATTTAGTCCTTTTCTAATATTCTATTTGTGGGGTAATACATAAAGCATGATTCTTACAGCAAGGCAATGTCATACCTCCCACTACATATGTAGAAGTATATGAATTATTGCCTCTCTCTGCCTCTTGAAAACCAGAATCCTAATCAAGTATTTCCAATATCTGAAGGGAGAAATGCAAAGACATAGATACAGCTAAGAAATTTTTACGGCAAAAGGTAGCAGAATTCTGAGTTCTTCACCTACAGTCGTGGGAATGCAGTGGCCGCAATGTCAGGGGTATCAACCTCACCAACTGGGTTCTTGAAAGAGATGTTGTGTATGTTCTCAGCTTCCAAGAGACCTTTAGTTTCTTTGTTTCCAGGCTTCCTTCCAACTCTTCAAGACATGCTTCTAATGAATTCCTTTTCTGATTATGTGAATTAGAGTCAATTTCTGTTGTTTATAACCAAGAACTTCACCTAATACTGAAATTAGTGCCAGAAATAAATGACAAGTAACAAATACTTAGGAGAATGGGGAAAATATACAATTAGCGTGGAACCTAGATGAGTCTGAAGACAGCGAACACTCCATTAGCATTCCAGAATGGGAAATTGACACCACATAGCATACAGTAGTTATTTAACTAATTAAAGTTCCATCAGTAGTCACCTGGAATCAAGTAGCCATTTGAAGGAAAGACTTTGGTTTAATGAGTTATAGGTTCTCTAAGACAGAAAAAAAGGTATGATGAATTCAAGGCCATGGGGTAATATGACTTTTTGTAATGAAACTTTAAAAAAAAGTTAAGATCAAATCCCTAAATTCTTAGTTCGAAATATAGTAGATTACAAAGATGGACACTAACAATTTCTGTCACCTTGTATGCTCAAGCCACTTTCCTGGAGTGGTCTCAGGACAGTGTATTACAGGGTTTGGGGTTGAGAAGGGTTAGTAGCTTCCTCTTTCACAGTTTTTGGGATTCAGCATCACGAGAAAAGCTCAAGTCAGACCTTTGAATAATAATAGAATTCACTGACACAGAGCACCCCAGCCAGTCCCCAGGTATACTAGCAACTCCAGCTGAGTCTCCAGAAACATGAGTAAAATCATTTTGGATATTCTAGCCCTAGTTACAGTTCCAGCCAGCACCATGTAGAACAGAGACAAGCTATCAATGGTAGGCTGAATAATGATCCCTCAAAGATATTCACATCCTAGCCCCTAGAATCTATGAATGACACTTTATTTGGCAAAATGGATTTCACAGATGTGATTAAATTAATGATCTTGAGATGGAAATATTATCTTGTATTATCTGTGTGGACCCTAAACGTAATCTAAGAATTTTTAAAGAGGGAGGCAAAAAGAGTCAACAACACAGTATTAAGAGATGTCACAATGGAAATATTGTGCTGGATTGATATGTGGAAGGAGTCATGAGTTAACAAATGCAGGCAGCCACTAAAAGCTTAAAATTGTAAGGAGATAAATTCTCTCCTCAGAACCTCCAGAAGAAACCAGCCATGATGAGCTGACATCTTGACTTAAGCTCTGGGAAAATGAGCTGTAAGAGGATAAATTTGCATTGTTTTAAGCCACCTAGTTTTTGATAATTTGGTATAGCAACAATAGGCATTTAATACAATATCCCTATTGAATCCTCCCCAAATTAGAAAATACTGAGAACTAATGAATAGTTATTGTCTCATGCTACTAAATTTGGAGGCAGCTGTTGGGCAATAATAATTGGAATATAGTGTGAGTGAGTAACCAGAGTTCCTTAAATCTTTGCTAAAAGAAACTACCAGTTAGAGCCTAAGGAAAAAAGTAATTAAGAATTAATGTAAATTTGTATTCTATAGATTTACAGTATTAATTGAATTCACAGGTTTACT
>NW_006442508.1:3298316-3310061 GCF_000325575.1 Pteropus alecto | reverse complement strand
CTCTAAAAACTAGAATAGAGATTTAGAGGAGGAGTTGGAGGCTCCAAGTACCAAAAGCACAACATCCATTTACTGCATCTTCTTTGTCTGCCAAAAATAACCTCACCTCACTTCCCTAACCAGGCCAAGGCTCTCTCACCTGAAGGAATTATTTTGCAATGCTTCTTATAGTGATAAACCAGATGTCAGCAGACTCCTAGATGATACTAACAAAGTCAATCCAGAAAGACATATACAGCAAAACAATTTTAGGGGTTTGTTAATGTGTAAAGAGACTATAATTTGTATATATTTTGGAAGGGATTCTGAAAGTATAAGAACAAAAAGAGAACATAGTTTTATATTAAAATACATGCATTAATTATACTACACTTTATTGCTTTCTCCCATCTTTTATCCGAATCAAATAGCATTACTGTAATGAGATTTATTATTATATATTATACAAACTCACAATAAATTATTACTATTTTTTCAGATAGTCAATTAAATTTTAAGATGATTAAAATAATTTGAAAAATTATTTTAAATTACATTTACCCTCATTTTAATTATTTCTAGAGTTAATTTTTTGTTTGTATGACTGTACAAGTTTCTCTCAGGTGTATTTCTTTTTAACCAACTTTCTCTTTTATTATTTGTAGTTCAAGTTGCTGGTTATGAATTCTCTCTTCTTTGTCTTCTATGAAAGAAGACTTTTTTTCACCTTTGCTTAGAAAAGTGAAGTAAACATCATATTGTACCAGGGCTAAATCAAATTTTGATCTATGTCTATAGTCTTGGACTAAAATTTACTTCAGAGAAAACGTGAATGTTACTCAGTTCTTTAGTGACATCTTAACATGACTGGGAGAAAAGAAAGTTGGAGGTTTTACTGAAAGTTTTGGTGAGACACTTGCATATCAAAGGTTCTAGTTGAATCATATGAATAATGAGGGTTACCACAGTGAAGTCCCTGGAGGTCCAGTGGTCTGGAACACATCAGAATATCAACTGTACTTTGCACTCCCACCAGCACTAAAGTTGGAATAAATGTACTCTTTGGGCTTAAAATTTTTTTTCTATATGTTATATATTTTTTTCTTTTCTTCATCTGATTTGCTTCCAGTTTATAATAGGGCATGGAAAAAGAAAAAGATCCATGTGGTTCAGGCTGCAGTAAATACAGCTCTACCTTTCAGTCTTTATGCTTCAACAGATACAATGATGCTCCAAGAATCTGTAGTAGGTTTTGCACTGTGTGAGACAATGGGAATCACAGCAGAATCGCTTGGCTCTTATAGCAAAATGATGCCTCTTAATCAACTTTTTCTATTGAAAAATGGTTCTTGGCTACATATTGGGTCCTGGAAGGGGCAGATTTCTGAACCAGGGTCTCTAAGTGACCAATTCAAAGTAAGCTGGCCATAATGTACCTGATGATGTCTATCAAGCCCAATAATGAGCATAGCCAGCAGTCATCTATAATGAAAATAAAGTGAAATATATGAGACCACTCCTGAGTTAGTTTGAGACCACACAAATATAATAAACAAATTGCTTTCCTTCTTAGTATATCCTCTCTGGCCTTACTAATATCTAAGATCTCTCCCACAACATATACCTCTAGCTGCATGGAAAATTCTCCAAAATCATATAACTGAGAAAAAAAAATATATGAGTCTCACAGATAACCTACTGGCAGAAAATAAGATTTAAAAATTTAATAAAATTATCTACTCTGACTTTAAATATCTACAAAGAGTTTGCCCTGGAAGATTATATAATCCACTCAAAAATTCTTTCAAAAGATAGAACTTCAAGTGGTATTTCTAATCCTCTATTTCTCTTATAAGAAAAGATGGTTTAAGTTAAGCCTCTACTTCAATGTGTAAATAGATGCTAAGGTCTGGCCAGATGGCCAAGGGCTTACAAGGAATATAATTAGAGGACTGGTACTAAACAATATAGTTAAGATGTTTCACTCAAGATGCAACATGGGAGACAATATTATGAATGGCCAAGAATTTTATCCTTCAGAATGGGAAACATATAACGAAGCGTGAATATAAATGGGGAAAGAAGAGAAATAGGTATGATAAAAAGGGAATTATTTAGTGCCATCTTCTAGTGCTATAACAAGTGGTAAAATTCAATAAAAGATCATGGCAATTATATATCAAAAGTTCTTCCAAGGGCTCTTAGGAATGACGTTTTATTTAATCTCTAAGCTGAAACTCTATCAGTTGAGAACAGAGAAACAGTTGAGGACATAGAAATAATGATTAGAAGAGGGAAGTGATAAATGCCACCAATAGTCTTATAATCATTTGTAGAAACAAGTCTTATATCTACATTACCTTCCTTGTTGTGTCATCTAAATATTTAGATATACTTTTAAATCTTTACATTTACTTTTTTTTTCACTTCTTTCAAGTATAAACAGAACATATTGTTCATGGTTAATTTTACAAACTAGCTCTTAGAGTGCAAAAACACACTAGAATTAGAGATAAAATGAATATCACACAGGGATTCTGGGCTTATATCTGGTAGTTAGAACTGAAGAGAATTTGAAGTGCCTTTCTTTAGTCAGAGTGTGGGTGAACATATTTTCAGCTACACCAGGTGAGAATTCCGGCTCCATGACAAAATTCGATGTGTGTTTTCTTAGACCACTGGCAATTACAAAGGCTGTCAGGCCACATGGGGGAAAGTTGCTTTTCTACACTTGAGTTGATGCATAGTCAATGCAAGGGAGTTGCAGTCAAGGAATCAGCCACCCCTCTCCCACTAGACCAGGCTTTATGCACATCTGCATTCCTAATCCAGATGTTTCCATTTGGAAGTCTCCTTATGGGGGTGAGGGAGGTCAGCTATTCATGTGCCTTTGCTAAGACCTCCTTATCAGTAGGACCTGAAGACACTTTTCTCTACTCTGAGTCAGTACTCCATGCTTTTCCATTTCTAGACCTTCCCCCTCTTCCTTTCTGGCCCCCGAGTTCATAAAATGTCAAGAACATTATGTGTGTGGCTTTCTTAACGGTGAGGCAATTCCCTCACACTCTATCTGTGCTGATACAGCTGATCTTTGTCTGCTTTCATTTATGGGTTTAAATGGAATATTGAGGGATCCAATGCCTCTCCTATTTGGCCTCTTGCTTGTATTAGCACAGTAAGTAAATAGAGGCTCAAATGTTACTTCAGTTTGGTTCAGTGTCTTAACTGGCCACTTTAATATTGGGCAGCTCAATTCACTTGACACCAGAGAATCTTATTTTAAATTTCTTTTGAAATACGAATATGAGAATGAAGTAAGTGAACCTGTAGATAATTTTGTAAACTAAAATTGGACAGTTCCAGTGTTTCTGACTTCCCATCATCTGATTCCTTATTGGAGTTAATTCCTCAATTTGTATGTATTGGTGGGGCTACAGCCCATTCCCTTTACAGAATGTGTCATTTCTATTGATCTATTTTCAAATTCAATGGCTTCTCTCTCATCTCCATTCTGCAGTGAAACTCATCTGATGAATTTTTCATTTTAAATTTTCTATTTTTCCCAGTTCTAAAATTTCTGTTTGGTTCATATTTTCTATTTTCTATTCATCTTCTGAGATTTTTCTATTTTTATTCATTATTAACATACTCGAATACAGTTATAATATTGGCCTTAAAATCCTTGTCTGTTATTTTCAGTCTTAGTCATTTCTCCATTTGTTTTATCATCTTGTCTCTTACACACAGATCATATTTTTCTGTTTCCTTATATGCCATGCAATTGTCCCCTACTTGATTAAGTTAGTTCATCTTTACTTCTCTTACCATGTCTGCTGTATTTCTCAGTTTTCATTACCTTAGTTCATATGCTTAATTATACTATAAGTATATGAGTGTATATATGTATATGTAAATTTGTGTGCCTGTATATCATATCAGAAATGTATGTGTACTGTATATATTTTTATTCTTCAGTTAAAAATCTCTTTTTATGTATTAAAAAAATACACTGCATTTTACATTTCATAAATTCTACACTTTGCTTCAGTTCTTTATCTGCCAGGGAATCTTTTTTATTTTTTCTTTCTTATATCCTAAAAGCTGCATATTCGAATGGTATTTTCTGGTGTGCGTGTATGTGTGTGTTATAGTTGAAACTATTAATGACTTAATCCATGTTTCCTAGCTGAGCTTGAGACAAAGATTGAATGCTGATATTTAACGTGGAAAGTGCAAATCCAGAGAGCACCAAGTTTAATATAAAGAAAAGATAGAAATCAATGCAAGAAGAAATATTGGTGTTCTGGCATCTACTAATGACAAATCTGAAGAGACACAGAAATCTTTTTAGCAAAAGTCTCTTTTTTCGCCCCGGAAATCTCCAGTCAGACACATGGAAAAGCCTCTAAGCAATCCAGAAGTGAGAAAAGAGGGAGAATTGATTTGTCCAACTCCCTGTAGCCATATATTTACCATTGGTCAAAATTTTCTCTCAGAGGAACTTAACTTCTCCCATTACACACTACACACATACATATACTACATGATTCCAGATTTGTTATCCAGCTCTTTTGGCTGCCCCAGATACCAGATCCCACAACATGTTTTATGGACTTTCTTCTAAATCTGGAAGTGAAAAATGGATTGGTCTAGCAGCATGAAAACAACCCAGAAAGAAGGCCAGAAAATCCGTAAGTAGATAATTGGCTAGAGGTAGTAGAAGACCAATAGAGGCTGAATTGGATGACAGTGGCTGAAGAGATTCATGTGGTAGTTCTTATTTAATCTTCCAGTTGCTTATACATATTAATGACAACTTAAGAAGTATATAAATCTTACATCACAAACTTTTTTTTCAACATTCTGTACACATTGCTTCATTGTGTTCTGGTTATTAATTTTCCAAAGAAAATGTATAGGCCTCTTGATTTTTTAAACTTTAGGAAATATGCTAATATTAAATGACAAATAATATTAAATAGAAAATTATTTCAGCTAATATATATTGAGAACATCATATGATAGACTCTAGACTAAGTGTTCTACAAGCACTAAACTATTTAATAGCTCATTTAGTAATGATTCTATACTGAGAAGTAGTTGGTATTATTATCTTCCTTTTAAAATGGAGAAACTAAGGCCCATAGAAGATGAGTAACTAATTTAAAATCACACTAAAAATAGCAGAGTGTGACTAGAAAGCAAACAGTATATACATAAAAATAGGTCCTTAACTACTCTCCTACTACTCTACAAAGATAACTTTATTAGGGCATGCCTAATCATGGCATTCTATAATTCATTGTATTTAAAGTTTTATGAGCATATTTTATTTTATATGTAGCTATTCCAGTATTTTTTTCATTTCTGCTATTCTCTTTCTTTCTTTCTTTCTTTCTTTCTTTCTTTCTTTCTTTCTTTCTTTCTTTCTTTTTTCTTTCTTTCTTTCTTTCTTTCTTTCTTTCTCTCTCTCTCTCTCTCTCTCTCTCTCTCTCTCTCTCTCTCTTTCTTTCTTTCTTTCTTTCTTTCTGTTTTTTCAGGAATGTATGTAATTAGTGTATACTTAGTTTGGAAGTTTTAGTCCATTATCACAACATGGCAGTTTCCTAAGTTAATCAACTTGCAGACTTTTTCCCCCAGAGCATTTATTGCTTTCAGTGGAGATCTTAATTACATAACAAGAGTTATATTTATATTTTCATATTTTTTGTGTGTGTTACATTTTTGTTCTTATTTATCTTTGTTTTTCTTTCTTCCTTTTTCTGTCCTGGTCCTTGTGCATTATGTTTTAATCTTCCTCTACAGAGTCCACTTTCTTTTTCATAGTATTCTATTGCTAAGCTTTTTTTATTATTATTATTACATGAAAACGAATTCATATTCAGTGATAGACTGCATATAATGAACTGTTTCTGGAGAAAGCCACATAGTTAGGACATAACTTATTTCCTCTAGGAACTAAAAGTGACCTTCGGCCAATAATCAGTAAGGCAACAGAAACCTCAGCCCTACAACCACAAGAACTAAATTTTACCAACGACCTGAATGAGCTTGGAAGAGAACTGTAAGCTAAAGATGATACCGCTGTCCTGCCCACGACTTGAAAATTTTCAGAATGAAACATTTTTTAAGTATAGTAAAAAAAATGCTGATCTACATATGCATATACATATATGTAGGTAGGTAGATAATTAGGTAAGTAAATAGGTGTTTATTTATATATTTATTTATCTATCAATCCATCTATATGTTTATTGTAGATGTAAAAGAATGTAGTAAATAGTGCTGAGTTTACAGTGTAAACAATGGTCTGTCCTACGCTGAAATCTGTTTTTGCACTGAAAATGTGAAAATTTTCTCCTATAATATGAAAAAATTGCTTGCTGAAAGAAGGAAACTTGAAAAGTTGCTGACTACCTCAGGCAAGAAGTCATGCAATATAACTAAACCACATAAGAAATTATACAGCTTTAAAAATTCTCTGTAAAAGAGTTATCGTAGTCTGACCTCAGCAATGGATTTTAGTATGTAGCAGAGTTAGTTTGTATTTTCAGAGCCATCCTACAGCCCATAACACCTCATTTCTTAGTTTAATTATATTTTCTCTAGTTCTGTGCTTATTGTAAAATAAAAACAGCTGATTCCTCTCCTTGGAAAAAATCTCTTCACACTCGAGTTCTATTATTGAAAGTAGTTCAAACTCCTTTTCTTTAAAATCATTCATTTTCTCAAGGCCACATGGGATGTTTGACTTGTTCTGCCTGTGAAGATTAGACCTATAGTTGATATGTAAGAAAGCCCCTCAGAAATTCAGCCATCTGATTTATCACTAAAAAGATATTTTCTTAATCAAATTAATCCATTTTATTAAAAGCTCTACTTCCCAAAATGAAATCATTTCCTAAGCCAAAACAGTCTGCCAATGTTTCTAGTAAAGTTGAAAGTCTAGTATTTTCTAGATTGTACTTCTAGAAAAGATAGGTCCAAACATACAAACAATAATCCATTCTAAAATATCAATGAAGTTTTCCTCATAGTAAGTATAACACAAAATTGTAACAAATTTAAATACATTAGATAATTTAAATCAAATTGATTAGTGTTTGGCTATAATCAGTCATTGGCATGAAATGCTTTTTAATCAGGTAATGACTTCATTAAACATGGTTAATTGCACACCACCTTGAACTCATTTTCTAAACATAGACTTAATTATTCAAATTATAGCAATTAAAACACACCATTCAATGGCTGGATTCAGTTTTGAAACTACCTAGGAAAGCTTGCCAAAAAATCTCATCATTTGCAGGAGTCAGAGTATGTGTTGAATATCTAATTAAAGAAAACAGCCTTTTGAATCAAACAGTACTATAGAAACAAAATATGGACAACACCGAGTTGTTATTTCTTAACCAAATTATGTAATAAACTTAGAGAATTAAACAGGGCATAGAGAATACACTTGACACTTGAAAAAACAGCTCATTTAGTGTTTATATATAATTTATCATTTATATTTCAAATATTATATACTTTTTTATCATTAGACAATACTCAATTCAGATAAAGTAGAAATATATTTTCTGTACTGCCCACAAAATCAACATAAATATATAGAACCTCCTATTCAATGCATAGGTACACTAGGTAAACAAAAGAAAGGAAGAACTTTTAAAGCCATATCCTGGAAGGGGAAGAGTATTCCTGTGCTATTTATTCTGCCTCACATTCACCAAGATTCACTGAGATCCAGACACTGATTGTGCAGCTAAACAATACTCAGTGGGTAAATAATAAAATGCATTCTTTGGTCTTTCTGTTTTGAGGCATACACTTGGAAAACATATTCTTTTGCAGCTCAGCTAAAGAAATTAAATTGGATTCTGTTTCATTTGACTCTTTACTTGGTTTTTCTTGACCACTCTGACACTGAGTAGAATTATTTTCTTGACTATGTTTATTTATGTACTCACTAAGAAAAGGTCCAATAAACATCAAGGAAATGGAATAGAGCATATTGCCTTAAATTTACCTCATGTCTCAGTTTTATTCATAACAGTTTAAGAATAGTAATTATTATGTGTAATATTTGTTTTTTTCAAAATTTGGTGTATCATTTAATTATTCCACGCTTGATTTGATGTTCCATCTGCTAATGGACAGTATAAAAATATATATCCATAATTGTAACAAAACAAATTTCAAACATTAATTTAAAAGAATTAGCATACCTATAGAGGTCTCAAGGTGCATCAGTTACTTTTATCCATTAGTCGAAACCCACAATATAAAGATTTCATGTGAAAAGAATTCTTGCAAATTCACAGAATGACATGTTTTGTTGCATAATTCTTAACAATATTCTTTTTATTATAGCAATGTTTTCCTTATTAAAATGATCAAATCAGCAAACAAAAACGATCACATTTACTTCTGAAGAAGTGATAACTCTTAGTAATGTCATGTAAATGTGATATCAGATATATAGCTCATTTCCAAGGGACATTTAATTTTCATGTATTTTTTAATTTAGAAAAAAAGTGGAAATGTCAATATGTCCTCATCACAGAATATTAATTTATGGATTAGAGCTGTTCACACAGTGTTTTCAAAATAAAAAGCTGTTCCTAAAAGAGATAGGCATAATAATAATAATAATTTCAACTTCATTTCATTTTTACCTTACAGCTCAACATCAGGTACAAATTTTATGAAAATTAATGTGCTCCCTATGTCATTCTGAACCTGTATTTACAACATATTGAAGAAAATTTATTGGCTTAGTAATGCAATGGAAATTACATCTTATTATCATAAAATATAAAAAACACTTTGAATAATTTTATTGGATTTTTTTTCTGAAATTACATCATTATAATAACAAGAGGAAACAGCATGAGAGAAACATTTCATCTTTTCACCATGTAAAAATATATTTTAGTAAAGTTTACCTGACATACGTTGATATTTTTTTTTCTTTGAGGCTAGAATATGATAATAAGAAATGGTAGCTAAAACAACAAATACTTGAAATTCCACCCTGAAAATTAGTGAGTTTATGAATATATATATATATTTGTCACATGTAATAAAAATGCACTCTAGGCCTCTTGCACTACGCTTCTCTTGCTCAGGTCCCCTTCCATGTCTGAAAGTGTACTTTCCCTTTAATAAAGCTTTTCTTTTCTGCTATAAAAAAAATGCATTTGATTATTTACCCACTGAGTATTGTTTAGCTGCACAATCAGTATCAGGATCTCAGTGTATCTTGGTGAATGTGAGGCTGAATAAATAGCACAGGAATACCCCTCCTCCTCTAGGATATGGCTCCAAAAGTTTTTCCTTTCTTCAGACATCACCCTGTTTTAGCTTTGGCAAGGGTATAGGGGCAAGCCAAAACCAGTTTTTTCCAGCTTAGACACCATCTTTGGCTAAGACATGACCTTTGGCTAATTATAATATAATCGTAATCTCATTCACATTGCAAATACTACAGCTCCCATCATGCATCTGACACCATGATAGTTCCAGAAACACCATATAAGGAAGAAAAAGTGAGAAACTGAGCTTTCTGTCTACTGGAAGGATACCACGAGGCTACATCATCAGTACCACATTTCCAGACTCTGCCTCAAGGAAGAACAAAGGCCCACAATCGAGACATCTTCATATGACTCTCCCTAGTTCTCCCTCATTCCCCTCTTGAGTGTGTACTTTCACTTTAATATACCTTGTGCTTTCCTACTTGCAGTCGGTTTTGCCCTTGAATTCTTTCTTATGGCATAAGACAAGAATCTGGTTACCAGAGCCCTGAGCTCTCCGGCAACAAATGTATATCATGTCTTTCCAGATATATCATCGTCTTCATATTCCTTCCACAGAAACTGAGAGATAGGAGTGCTATCTTAATGATGACATTTCAAAGGCACCTCCCAGGTACTTGAGGAAGACATTCCAGGGATATAAAACCTGCAAGAAGCTAGGAGAACATTTACATGTCAAAGGGGACAGAGAAAGTTTACTCTTATAAATTTTCTAAAGTAAATGGCCTAAGAAAAGACAGGTAAGTGGGACTAGAGTCAGGAAGAAACCTGTCTAAATTGTAGTCAGATTGAGAGAATCTTTAAGACCATCTTGGTCAGAACATAGCATCCAAGGGTTAGGACCAGAGTGAGACACCTCAGGTGTAGAATTTAAGAAGTCCTAGGTACTTCACCCTGGTCTCAGTCCTGCAGCATTCTGTAGACTATGTCTTGTGGCAGATTTTACTGAAAGTTTGGGGTTATCAAAGCAAGATTTAGAAGACTGGAATTTTATTCTATTTTTATTCCTAAAACATCTTCCTCAGGTGCAGAGGATTGAGTTAATCATATTCCTCAGTTCAAACTGTATTCTATCATCTTTGGTTCATGTAAGACCCCTGTTACATATGGAATTGTGTCTTCCTCAAATTCTTTTCTTGAAGTCTTAATCCTTGATTTATTTGGAGATGGGACCTTTAGGGAAGGAAGGTTAAATGAGATCATAAAGGCGTGGTCCTAATCTGTTTAAATTGTTACTGTATAAGAAGAGAAGGAGACACCAGAGGTCCCTCTCTCTTTCCAAGGTTGCACAGAGGAAAGACCATGTGAGGACGCAGTGAGAAAGTGGC
Source organism: Pteropus alecto (assembly GCF_000325575.1). Lineage (NCBI taxonomy): Eukaryota > Metazoa > Chordata > Mammalia > Chiroptera > Pteropodidae > Pteropus > Pteropus alecto. The sequence goes on along the minus strand of NW_006442508.1, from coordinate 3,299,431 downwards.
TGTCTCTAAGCCAAGAAGACAGTCTCATGAGAAGCTGAATTTGCTTGTTATTGGTCCAAACTTCATGTGCCAGACATTTCAAAAGGCTAATATCCAAAGTCAGAGTTTAGAGTTAAGGAACGTTTTATTGATAGTGAAGACACCAGCTAAAGAAAATGGAGACCTTAGATGGTCCTCAAATCTATCTTAAGAGGGCCCAGACTTCAGGGTTTTATGTCAAAGGAAGGAAGAATGGGTGGGGCAGAAGACATCTGGGCACCAACACGGATCCCAGGAAGAAGCGGAATCTCTAAATCTCTTTGTTCCTCTCCATTGACCCCTGCTGACTGGAGTCTTGAGGCTTCTGCAAATATTTATCAAGCAATTATTATTTTGCACATATTTTCCCACCTCCTTCAGAGAGGCACCGTCTGACAAGGGGCTATTCTTTCAAAAACTCAAGTCTCAAGCAGAATTTTTCTAATGATTAGCATATCTATAGCAGTAGCTATTTACCTGAAGGCCATGGGAAAAACCACAGGCTAGAATAAATACAGAGCCAAAGAGACTGAGCATTTTACTCTGTTCCATGCTAGCACATTTGTTACAGGAGAATGGGGTCCTGTCCTCTCAACACATTGTCCAGGCTCTTGATATCTATAACAAAGAATTGCGCAAGACACCAAAGTACAGAAGTAAAAAGAATAGCTTGATTGGAAGAGAGAGTAAAGCAAGAGTACACTTTCAGAAGTGGAAGTCAGCCTGAGCCAAGAGGTTTATTTTATCACCCAAGTGCCTTTCTTCATGTTCTAATTCTATTTTTTTTTTTTACTTCTCCTTCACAGATCCTTTTCTTGATTAACCTCGATAAATTCAGCCATATTTATTATGTTCTAAGCCATCTACATCATGTCTAGGGCAACAATTAATGTAAAACTAAAGGAATCAATTAATGTAAAATTAAAATTTTTCTAAAAATAAAAATTCAGGCAATTATGGTTTAAAATGGCATTTTTCTCTATATTTAAGTAACAACATTTAAAATAATATATTTTAATTTAAATTTAAAATAACACAAATGTTTACAGAATATACAGCATGATTAAGAGTATATTCTGTTTTTATTTTTACTCTTT
>NW_006442508.1:3256051-3298306 GCF_000325575.1 Pteropus alecto | reverse complement strand
ACATGGTTCTCTCCATGAATTCATCTTTAGCTAAATCCCACTGTGGAATAAAATGGGTAATTTCTGAGTCCTGTTTTTTTAAGTGGGCATTGCAAATTCCAGGCTCCACCTTCAATTAAAAAAACTGAAGGAAAGGCTCTTTTCTCCTAACAGTCCAAAGCACAGGGCTATAGGCATTTGGATTTCTTCCTATACATCACTTGCCATTGCACATTATCTCTCAGCAACAGCTGGTGACACACAGACACTGTGCCTCTAGGAAAGCTCTCTTTTCCCCCTTCCATCTGTTTCAGTCCATTTATCTCAGAAAGAAAACACTGTTTTAGCTGGTCTGCTTGCAACATCTTATCCGCAATGTAATTTAAATCCCTTCAGTTAGGGGAAGCAGATTTGCATTTAGAAGCTAGTTTTGCTTTAAAAACTAGCTGAAGTTGAAGGTTTTCTGTATTGATGATCAGTTAGAATTTTTTATAGGTAGAATAGAAAAATATATTATGTCTACTTTATCAAAAGAAAGTAAAGCTAATATGTAAATCTGTTTGAAAACAAAATATGCTGATTGTGTTTATGAGGTTGAATTTAAACCTATGTGATCAATTTTTATCTTCACTAGAGAACAGCAAGGATTTTTGCAATTTTTTAAAGGGCTGCTAAGATCTATGTCTCCACACTCTACTGCTCTTGACTGGAATTAGCAGAGTGGAAGCAACTTCACCTTCTTTTGCTGCCGCTTCACACCTTCACACCGGGTCTGAATGTCCAGACCATGATTATGATAATATTTGTTCTTTTTCTTTCTTTAAAAAAAATTGTGACCACCTTTCCCATGTTTGATGAAAACATAAGCCCTGGAGTCAAACTGCTACAGTCTGAAGGAAGCCACCATTTTATGTGTGACCTTGAGCAAGTTTTTGTCACATATCCTGTCTCCTTTATAGAAAAAGTGAGGTTCCTATTTCATATGATTGTTATGAAGATTAAATGATATGTTTTTTTTTTTAAGTGTTAAGCATACTGACTATCTCTTGTAAGGGATCAAATGTAAACTAATATAAGTATTCAGAAATAATGAGATGTTCTTTTCTCTGGATTATCGTGATTGTTCCTCATTTTCAATAAAAGAGAATGTCATTCTTCTTTTGAATTAATCTCTTTATTTTTGATTAGGAAAGGAAAATAATAAAACCTTATTCCTAATATTGATGTTTTAAGAATTATACTGTTCTTTCCTAAAGTCATTATTGCAACAAAGCTAATTTTATTCAGCGAAGCATAAAGTCAATGTTCTAATTGATGCTTTCTAATGCAGTTTTCTGTTTCCAATTTAGTGGAATTTTTTATTTTTAAATAGATGCTTTTTTGTAGTGTATGTGTATTTTTTAGATTGAGTGAACACTTTTCGCCTTTGAATGAGAAAAGTTAAAAATGCATGTGAAATTCATTCTTCCTTTCAACTGTTTCTAAGTTTAGGTATTTTTTTTTTCATAAAGCAATAAAAGACATGAATAATAAGCTATGTTCTAAAATGTATTCCTTCATTCTCCACTTTTCAGCAGTAAAGGTGCTTGTCATAGACCATTATGAGAATTATTATTCTACACCACTCTGAGCTACAGACAGTTTACTCAAATCAGCATGTGGAAGTCTAACAGATCTCAAAATTGCCAAAAATGAAATTATTGATTCCGCTTCTCACAAAAGTTAGGGTTAGGGTTAGGGTTAGAGTTTAGGGTTCAGGTTTGGGTTAGGGCAAGGTTTTAGGGTTAGGGTTTAGGGTTAGGATTAGGATTAGAGGTTAGAGTTAGTGTTAGCGTTTAGCAGAGGCCATTTTGTAATTTCTTAAAGAGTTAGGGTTAGGGTTAGGGTTAGGGTTAGGATTAGGTATAGGGTTATGGTTTAGGGTTAGGGTTAGCGTTAGGGTTAGGTGTTAGCAGAGGTCTTTTTATAATTTCTTATAGGAGGTCAAATGGTGAACAAAGAAGTAACATAGCAATAAGTTTGTACAAATAAGCTAGCATGCTAGTAGCAACATAAAATAAGACAGTTATTAAATAAATATAACTAATTAAAACAAATGCTAAAAATTTATCATGTCAATAGATTTTTGTATTTTGAAGTGATACAAAAAGCAATTATAAATCTATAAGCTAAAAGTGAAATACATATCCAGCTACTAGGTTACTACATTATTTTCTCTTCTCATCTTGTTAAAAAAGTTTCAGAAGATAGAAAATAAAAAGAAACTTGAGAGAAATCATCACAAATTTAATAACCTAGACTATGAAAGCCAGAAATGTATCACTTTCAAAATAATTGAAAGTACTAAGAAAGCTAATTTATAATATTTCCAAGTTTTTTGTACATGATGTAACTATAATCAGATGAAGAAAATTATTTATTCTCAATTTCTTAAAGAGTGAAATTATAAAGTATTAAAAGATTGTATTTACATATGATGATATAATCATTCTTAATTTCCTAATATTATTTTTTAATTTAATTCAGTTGAATAAACAACTATTGAACTTGTAATATGTTTCAGGCTGAGAAAAAGAGAAAGAAGATGAAGCTCACTCATTCAAAGAGCTCACAGTTTAAGAAAAGATACAGGTAAAAGACTAAGTCTATCAGAATAAAATTTTATACATGCAACAATAAAGTCATTCACAAAATATAGTATCATAAGTATGTTTATAGTTATTAAGATCTGAAGATAGAAGTAAGACATAAACTATGTTAAGAAGAATAAATGTAATTTTTCAAATGTACAAAGAAAGAAAGACCTTCTCAAAAAAGTGAAGAAATATGTTCAAAAAAATAAAATCATGAAAAATTTGAATGTACAGAAGGATTATGGTGAGGCTGAAAACAGGAAACAAAACAGGGAGATGAGATCAAGCCAAAGAGATCTGAAGATGAATCATGATAATCTTCAGTAAGACATCAATAGTACACTAAGAATAAGAGTTTAAATGCTGAGGTAAATAGAGAAACATTAAAATATATTCTATAGCAAACTGGCATGACATAATTATTATTTTTTAAAAACTTGCTCTGGAAGCAATAAGAGAATTTGAAAAGATAAAATGAAAAAGAGGGCCCCAGTCAGCAGGCTACTGACCCAACTGGGACAGTTAATAATGATGATCTAGGATAAAGCTTTAGAATTTTTTATTGAAAAGATAAAAAGATGTTAAGGTGACAGAATGAAAGGAACTTGTTGACAAACTCTCTTTGAGGAACAATAAAATAGGAAATATTTATAAGTACTTCCACTGTTCTGGTTTGGGTTGTGTTGTCTTTTTCCAAGGTAAGGAATTAAAAAAAGAACGTGAGTATCTTATAGGTGGATGAGAGAGAAGACGAGTTTTGTTTAGATTATAATATGCTTTAAATATCTTAGGAAAGTCAAATGAAAATTTGATGGGAGAAGTGAGCAGCTGAATATTCTAATATGCAAATATGCAGTACAAGAGAATAATCTGAGCTGAGGTTTTAGATTTCAATTAGTCAGTATATAGGTAACAAACATTTACAATTAAGGGAGAGAAAACCAATTATTCATAAAGAATGAGAAGAGACCTAAAAATAGAACTTTGGGAAATATTCAGCAATAATAGAAGGATACTGAGAAAAAGAAAGTAGAGAAGAAACAAACAAACAAAAAGGAAGTATATAACATACTAGCAGCCAATGCAGAATTTTATTTCTGAAGGTAAAAGTTACATAAAAATATCAAATGCTACAGAACAAATGATAGACTTTTTTCATTGAGTCTGTCAATGGAAGGCAATTTTATTGGATATTAGAAACCATAATGCAGTGTATTGAAGAAAACTTGATGTTCAGAAGTGAAGTCAAAGAAAGTGGAAAACCTTTATAAAAACTTGATTGTGAGAAAAATATAATGAGAAAAAAATAAAGATAAGGAAAGAGGAGTCAAGAAAAACAACTGTTGTATTACAGAATTGGAAAGACAAGTATAAGGGTGAAGGGAAATAATTAGAAAAGGGAAGTAGGTAGAAAATGTGTGAGATAATAATATTAGAGTACTATAATTATTGATGTCATTAACTTAAATATAGCTTAAAAGAGTAATAAAATACATTTTTTACTGTAATTTGGACCAGGATGAAAGACATTTGTCAGTGCTGGGCAAAAAATTTAAGGAATCTCTGGCTTCTATTTCCTCTGTGAAGTAAGAAGATAGAGTTGTGCTGAATTAGGAGGAATAAGTGTTGTTGGAGTTTGGATTTCCAGAAATCACTAAAGTTTACTAGCAATTTAGCAATTATGCAAAATTTAAAAAATAAACAAATAGAAAACATGTAAAATCCTTGTCCATCAGTGGTAGGGCTCAAGCATGAATACATTTGTATGATTTCCTTGAGACGTGTAATCTGGTACATTTTTCGGAAAAGTGCAAAAGGACAAAGAAGCAATGGAAAACCCTCTGTTTTGTACATTTTTTTTTTTTACTCCCAAAGGATTTACAATTTAGAAGAGAGAATCCAAATCATCAATTTACAATCTGCCGTGGAGTAATTTAATGTCTACTGAGAAAATATCAGATTAAGAGTCTTTGGAAGAGAGTAGCAGTGATCTGAATCCTTAAGAGGCAGAGCTTCAGGTATTTGGTAGATGGTGAAAGGTAAATTCCTCTGTTGTTGATCAAGTGTGTCTTTAGCTCAGGTCTTTAGTTGATTACAGTAGAATGCAGAACCATCTAAATCCATAAGTACAATGGACATGAAAGGGGAATGAAAAAGGAAGGTTAGTGTATTTATCAGAACAGCTATTAAGAAGACATGTACCAAGGAAAAGTGCCAGAGAGGACAAGGAAGTTTCCTACAGCTGCTTTAAAAGGAATAGGTGTAAGCATCATTATATATTTTCCTGGTCTGTTTCAGAGGAAGAGAGTTCTTTCACCTGTGCTCTGGATTGTTCTACAAATGGAATTTCATCCTGCCTCTAAAAAAATAAATCTTTTCATTTGCTTTTCCTCTAGCATATAAAACATCATTATTTTTTTCATCTATATTTTTTCTTTTTTGTTGTTGTTTCTTTTATTTGTTTTTATTATAGTGATATTGGTTAATGAAATACAGTAAGTTTCAGGTGTACAATTCAACAGTACATATGTGTGTGGGGTGTGTGTGTGTGTGTGTGTGTGTGTGTGTGTGTGTGGCATTGGTGTTCACCACCTATAGTTAGATTTCTTTCTGTCACAACATATTTGAACCCTTTTACCACATCTACCTCCTTCCTTCCCTCTCCCATCCTACCCTCTGGTGACCACTAGTCTATTGTCCATGTTCATGAGTCTCTGTTTCTTTGTCCTGTTCATTTGTTGCTTTTAGGTTTATATCCCCACATATAAGTAAAGTCAACTTTTTCTGTCTGGCTTATTTTGCTTAGCATGATTATCTTGAGGTCCATCCACGTTGTTGCAAATGGCAGTATTTCATCTCTTCTTATGACTGAGTAATATTCCATTACATATATGTACCACATCTTCTTTATCCAATCATCTATTGTAGGACACTTCATTGCTTTCATGTCCTGGCCAACATGAATAATGCTTCTATAAACATCGATGTGCAAATATCTTTTCAGGTATGAGTTTTCAAGTCTTTAGGGTAAATACCCAGTAGAGGGATTGTTGGATCATATGGTAGACTGAGTCTTAGTTTTTTGAGGAAACTCCATACTGTTTTCCATAGTGGTTGTACCAATTTGCAGTCCCACAAGCACTGTATTGAGGGTTCCTTTTTCTCCGCATCCTCTCCAGCACTTATTATTGCTCATCCTGCTGATAACATCCATTCTAACAGGTGTGAGATGGTATCTCATTGTGGTTTTGATTTGCATTTCCCTAATAGCTAGCAATGTTGAGCATCTTTTCATATGTTTGTTGTCTATTTGTATGTCTTCTTGGGATAAGCGTATGTTCAGGTCCTCTGACCATTTTATAATCGGATTGTTTGGTTTTGGTGGTATTGAGTTGCATGAGTTCTTTGTATATTTTGGATATAAGACCCTTATTGGAGGTGTCGCTTGCAAATATATTTCCCATTCAGATTATTGTCTCTTTACCTTGTTGAATGTTTCTTTTGCTGAGCAGAAGCTTTTAAGTTTGATGTAGTCCCATTCATTTATTTTTGCTTTTACTTCTCTTGACTTTGAGGTCAAATTTAGAAAATCCTCTTCAAGTCCAAGTTCCTAAGTTTAGTACCTATGTTTTCTTCCATGCAATTTATTGTTTCAGTTCTGATATTCATGTCCTTAATCCATTTTGAGTTAATTTTGATGTGTGGTGATAGACAATACAGTCAAGTTTCATTTTTTTGCAGGTGGCTTTCCAGTTTTCCCAGCACCGTTTATTGAAGAAGCTTTCCTGTCTTCACTATATATTTTTGGCTTTTTTGTCAAAAATTATTTGCCCATGTAAACATGGGTTTACTTCTAGACTCTCCATTCTGTTCCACTGGTCTGTGTGTCTGTTTTTCTGCCAATACCATTCCATTTTGATTATTGTTGCTTTGTAGAAGACTTTGAAATCAGGCAGAATGATGCCTCCAGCCTGGTTCTTTTTTTTTCTCAGAACGGCTTTGGTGATTCAGGGTCTTTTGTGCTCCCATACAAATCTGATGAATTTTTGTTCTATTTCTTTAAAAAATGTCAATAGGATTTTGATGGGTCATTAAATCTGTGTAACGTTTTAGGTAATAAGGTCATTTTAACTATGTTAATTCTTCCAATCCAAGAACAAGAAATAATTTTCCATTTCTTTGTTTCTTCTTTGATTTCTTTTAATAGGATCTTATAGTTTTCGTTATATAGGTCATTCACATTTCATTAGATTTATTCCTAGGTATTTTACTCTTTTTGTTGAAATCGCAAAAGGAATCATTTTTTCCACTTCTTTTTCCGACACTTCATTATTAGAATATAGGAATGCTATGGATTTTTGAACATTGATTTTGTATCCAGAAACTTACTGTATTTGCTTATTGTTTCTAGTAGTGTTCTTGTGGAGTCTTTAAGGTTTTCTATATAGAGAATCATGTCATCTGCCAAAATGAGATTTCCTATTTGGATGCCTTTTATATCTTTCTCTGGCCTGATTGCACTCGCTAGGACCTTCAATGTTATATTGAATAACAGTGACGATAGTGGACAGCCTTGTCTATTTCCGGATCTTAGAGAAAAGGTTTTCAGTTTTTCATTATTAAATATAATGTTGGCTGAGAGTTTGTCTTTATTATGTTAAGTTACTTTCCTTCTATACTGATTTTGTTAAGTGTTTTAATCATAAGTGAATATTGTATCATGTCAGCTATAATTTTAACTTCAGGTATTATCAGTATGCCCATGATTACCAAAGCTACAGCTCGACATTTGAGATGGTAGTTCTGATTTTAAGAGTGTTTACTTACTCTACCTGAGTATTTCTGCTTTTTACTCTAACTCATAATATTTCTCAAATGTGTCTCTTCTATTTTCTTATCTCACAATCAATTAAAAGATATCACTATTCATCTAGCCATTCCAATTGGAAGCTTGAAAGTGTTCCTAACTTATTTTTCTCTCTCAATTATTTCCTATTGACAAGTCCTATCCATCTGTAGACTCCTTATCACTACATAGAGGCAATCATCATTTCCCAGAGTCTCCTCTCTCTCCTCCCTCCCACCTATACCTCATACTTTCACAGAGTGAAATGATCATTCTAAAGTGCAAAACAATCTGTGCAATGTGCTCTGTAGCTCATAATGCCCATACTATAATTGTGAAATTCCTTAACATGATTTTTCGTCATCTGCTCCTTGATCAGTTTTCAAGATTTTCTGTCACATCATAGAACAAATTAATTACTAGTAATTTTGCCTAAAGTGAGAATAAAACAAAGAACAAAATAAATGGGAATCCCTGCATTTATGGAGTTTACATTAAAATGGGAGGAAGATGAAAGACAATAAATAACAATAATACCAATATTGCTATTGAGAACATAAAGCAAGTTTAGGAGAATTGGAGCTGAGTTTTGGAAGAGATTACAATGTTATAGTATTGTCAGGGGAAGTGTCATTAAGGTGATATTTGTAATTTGAACAATTTCTCTTACCTTGCAGTATTTTTCCAAGAACTACTCACCTCCTAACGCACATAGTAGAGTCTCAATAAATATTTGATGACTGTACATATTACATTGAATTGGACTTCAGCCACATTTAAATAAAGCATTAAGTTAAAAAAAAATCTAAGCAACACTCAAGCTCATATATTGTAAAATAAAATAAAAGTTTGCAATATAACCCCAATGTGAAAAAATTCAAACAGATTCTTGGCTCCATATATCAAGAGTCTCACAAGTTAACGCCAATGCATAAAGCCTGAAGCAACGGCAGCTGGAATAACATATGCAACGTTGCTCCCTGGCAGTTCAGAAAGATAGAAACAATACAGAAACAGAAATGAGGGCAACAAAGATTATACAAACAACCTGGCAGCATAATTTACTTTAGTTTATAATTAACTCTGTATCATGGCTATCATTCTGAATATCAGAAATCTGAACATTTGATTTTCTAATGTGAAAGTAATTTGCTCTAATGTTAGAACAGAATTTCAAGACCGAATATCTGAATTGCATTTAAGTTGGCTCAGACATATTTCTGAAATATCTTTTCCTCTGTTAGTGATAATTTAGAGCTATTATTTATTGATTGTTAATTACATGCTTGACATACTTTTATATTTAATCTTCATGAAATTCCTATAAGGCAGATTTTATTATCTCTATGTTCTGCTTGAGAAAACAAGGAGGAGAAAGGTTAAATAGTTGCCTCAAAATTTCATAGTAAATGATGTAGTGGAGATTTGAAGCTGCATCTATCAGCACTCGAAATATGTGCTTTTAACTAGTATTTTATATTGCCTTAAACTGCAAAAAGAACAGTATCATATTAATATAAATGTATTGTACAGAATTTTCTTAGCTTTTTTAAGCCAAAAAACGTCATTGCATTTAAAATAGAGCAAACTTGGCTTCCTGCTTTAAATTCTATATTTTTCAAAAATTAGGACCAACCTAATTTCCTCATATCAAATTTAAAGAAATTGTAAACAAATTTTTGTGTCTCTAGATTTCTATTTATTTTTAATTTGTTATTTTTAATTTGTACATGAATTATAAGAACTTTAAATGGTGAATTTTAAAATAAAAAGGAAGAAAATAAAATTTTCAAACATTACCAAACATAACAGCACACAGCCACAATTACTGTCACTATTTGGTAGGAAATGCCCTCCAGTATCTTTATTGTATGCAAATATATTTATACAGACACATTTACATAAATATCTGTATTTCTGGATTTTGTTAATGGAATTTTTATTTGTTTGCTATGTTTCATTTGTCATATTCATGCAAGCCCAATGGTTAACAGGGAAACATTTAGAAGTTAATCTTGAAACTAATCCTAAATAAATTTTTACTTGAGGTTTTGTTTTCTCTTTGATGAGTACCTGTCACTTTTCTGAACTTGTTCCTTTCTGTATGAAGTAAGGGAAGCACAGAGGCAGCCAGGGAGGGCAATAATTCCCAGCCCTTGCTGCTACTAAATGTACCAAATGCTTAAATTCAACTTGGTGTTCTAGAAGTTTGCTCATGTCAGTGATAACTTGTTGCATAATTGCTAATACAGTGGTTAACTGGGGGGTCAAAATGAAAAAAACATATACTTAACATTTTCCAGGCTGAGAAAAAGTTGAGCTACTGTGAATATCCCTCATCCACACACAGAGACTGTAGTAGTTTATCTACCTGCTATGTAAAGACATTTACATATTGATTGATCTACTTTCACCAGGATTCTTAATGGCAAATTCAGACTGTCCTTTCAGGTAAAATGTTTGCTTCTCTGTTTTTATCTTATTTAGAAGGCTGATTTTTGTAAGTAAAACTGCAGGAACATGTCACATGTTTTCATCTTGTGTGAACTGAGCTGATTGTGCCTAGCTCCAATGCACTACTGTAATATAGTTGTTTGAAACTTTACCCAAGATCTTGGTTTTGTAGCAAATCAATTCAAATCTATTTATCAAATTACTTTGATATGAAGCAATTGTGTTAAATATTGTAATTATTAAGCTGTCTGGGAATTTGGGAAAATCAGGAGACACGAAAGAACAATTTAGTTCTTTTTCTCTTACCCAACTGTTGATTACTAACAATACTACAGAGTTGTTTAGACATTTTCGACTAAAGTTATTACTCCGGTTTTCTTATGACCAATGTATCAATTTGAAGTTTTGATAGAAAAAAGAATCATTTTAACTCAGCCTATCTGGGAAATGAAAGTGTTAAATACTTTTGTTTTCATGCTGATTTATTATTGCAGAAATTACATACTTTACTAGTGTTCATAATATGCAATATTGCCTTTAAATGATATTTCCTTATTACATATTTATTATACTTTTATAAGAAAGGGGAAAAGAGTTCTTCATTTGTACTGATGTGAGTCTTAAAACCCAACAAATTAATACTAAAATCATAATTAGTAATTAACGAGTAACTAAATTAATAACTAGAAATCATCTTGGAAAATAAATGATAATTTAATTACTAAACTGTCAGTCATTATGAGTCCCAATATATCCATAACCATTTACAAAAGCTATATGATACTTTAGAAATATAAATAAATTTTTTAAAATACAATACTTTAATGATCTACTTGACTCTCTTTCCACCATAATTATTTCTTTAAAGTTAAATAGTAAATAACTACTAGATGTCTTAGACTCTGGGCTGCCTGCTGAGAATCAAAGTTGTCCTTTTTCAGAGAAACCACTAGATCCCCACTTGTAGGTTCAGCTCAATGCATACTCTGAGGCCAAATTTGCTAATTTAAGAGATACAAGTGTTTTGATTCAGTCTAATTTTCTTCCGTTCTCATATATGAGTTGTAGAATTATGACTTTTTCTTCCTTGAGCCGACTCCTGGCATGTATCCCTATTCTAGAAGTAGTCCCTATCTTCTTCTCCGAGTCTAAATTTTGTCCTGATTTCCTGCATGATTTCTTTATTACTTCAGACCTGATTTTCTCTCTACTGCTAAGATCTCACTGATATTAATAGTTTGATGGTCAGAACTTCCTTCCATCCATTTATGTAATATTAGTATCTTCAGTGCCAGATACTCTGCTAAACACTATATAATTATGAGTAAAATAAACTATAATATATTTGTCCATCTCAGATCAGGCTTATTCTTTTTGCAACCAAAATTGTATATACCAATAATTATTGTTGTAGTTTAACTAGCAATTGTTTTAGCAGTTTTGTGATATAATCACACATACCTACACCCACCTACACACACAAATGCACATACACACACAAGCACATACCCAACAACTAAGAAACTCCTGTAATACCTTTTCTATATTCAGTTAGGAATTGATTTATAATAACCTTAAACGGGTTAGGTTAACCTAATGTTTATCGATAAACATTAATAATATAGTTTTTAAACTTGAATTTAGCCTTTCATTTTATTGAGCCCTAATATATTAATAAAATTATTAGTTTGGTAGTCATTTTGACAGTGGGATCAGCAATAGCATGCATTTTAGAATTTTTGCCACTGAACATATTTGGTTACAATATGACAATGATTTCCTTAAGCAAAAATTTAAGAACTTCTACTAGCCCATATAAACAAATTATGTCTGTTATAATCTTCTGCAGCTGAATATTTATATGATTCAGACCAGGGATCAGCAAGCAGTTCAAACTCATAGGCCAACTTTTATTTCTGGAGTGTTTTGGCATGGCCCTTGAGCTGAAGATCATCTTTATATTTTTGTTAGGGTTTAAAAGAAATTAAAGAAGAATTTGTGATTGAGAACATACATGGCCTGCAAAACCTTAAATATTTGTTATATAACCCTTTACAGGAAAAGTGTGCCAATTCCTGATAGAGACTTTGAATCAAAATTTTTACTCAACAATTCAGGTATCTTGTGTATCCAAATGCTAATAGATGCTGTTAAAATTTAAATTAGAAAACTTAGTTTGTGTCTAGAAGTTTACAAATGTAAATTTACTAGAAACAGTAAAATGGAGGATAAGTTTCTTGTCTTCCTTGCTGATATTTTTAATATATAAAAATGCTCTATACATTTTTTGTATCTATCCAAACTGAAGACTTATGGACACTTAAAGAAAATAATGCTCCTTCATAATTTCATAAACTGTCAGTTTTTCTTGGAATTTCATAAATTTCATAAACTGTCAGTTTTTCTTGGAAAATTCCAACGTGATAACTCAGTACAATGAGAGCTCATTCATATCATGTCATTACTTTCATCTTTACTTATACAATGTGGATAGTTTAAATGGTTTAATGAATATTTCATCTATTTATTTCTATAATGGCTCACAGAATGTGGCTAAGGGCCTAAGATCATTAATAATGGAAAGAATTCCCTTGCTTTTTGTTGAGTTTCCTACATCAACTTGGCAAAAGCATAATAAACATATGGGTTTCACCACAGGAATTTAAATTCAACTTACTCAGTTTTCTGACACAGCTAGAAGTAATAAGGAATTCCAAAATTCTAGAGATCTTGATGGAAAATATATCCCCTTGGATTATTAAAACATAAATTTTCACATTTATTACAAACATGCCTAGTGAATTGGCATTCTGAGAGGTGAAGAAAACAAAGTGTAGTAAATCTTAAACAATTTTTTTTTACTCAAATTGATAAAATCTATAGAATATCTCTAGCCCCCGATATTCAGACGAAATGCCAATGTGCATGGTTTCTTCATCTGTAAAAAGTAGCCTAACAAACAGTAACTGTGCAGTTTGGGGGTGTTGTAAAAAACATGTGAAATTAACTTCCTGATTTATATATATTTAATATCTTATGAGTAAGATATTAAATATTAATATAAATATATAATACATAGTGTTTATAATATAATTATACATAATTATATTATGATTATGTAATGAAAAAATCTATTGTTTTTCTGAGTACATATTGAAATGTTTAGAGATACAATAACGTGTCTGCAGCTTACTCTCAAACATTTCAGGAAAAATATAAATATACACACATTCACATACACATGCACATGTGTATGTGTATTTATGTGTGTGCGTGTGTGTGCATTCATTCACTATTTTGAACTCTAGATGCCATAATTTATACACACACACTGACCAGCATAGTCTTACCATTCCCTTCACCTTTAGATAGATGTCTTCCTGATATCAGGCCCCTGGCTTCACTTTTCTTAGAACATTTACTTCAGAAAACTTGCAATTTAAGATTCTTTCTTGCTCCTTAGGGATGTAAATCTTCTCATTAACTTTTGTAACTGAGTTTTATGGCCCAGCAATGTCTTTTTCTCCCAGACCTAGGAATCATTCCTTGAAATATAATCATCAAGAAAGATAGTGTCCCTTATCTCCCCATCTCTGTGGGAGGGTAGGAGCTTTAGATGAGCACCAGTTAGCAAACATAGGTGGCTTAATCACATCAACCAGTTGGCCCTGTGATGTCCTCCAGTACCACCCCGGAGTTTAAAAATACCGTTTCTTTCAAAGGAATTGAGTGTATTTTCTCTCTTCTATTGGGATAGTCTTCAATGATCCATCAATGCATACAAACACACACACACACACACACACAGAGAGAGAGAGAGAGAGAGAGAGAGAGAGGATCAAGCAAATATAGTAGCATTAATTTTGAGGGAAAACTGAGTGAAGGATGAGCAGAATTTTTTTGTATTTTGCAACTTAGCTATATTTTGGAATCCATTCAAAATAAAAAGTTAAATAATCATGCAAAAATGTGAATGAAATATACTATAGTATCTAAGAAATTATTTTAATGAAAACCCAAATACTCAATTCGAAAAGCACACTAAGGTACATATTTTCAAGACACATCTAATAGCCATAACAAGTTGAGATATACCTGTCAACACCATAAATTACTAAGAAAATCACTGGGAAATATGTGGAATTACACATAAACAATTATGCTAAAGAAGCTGGAGGCAAATTTTGTTCTTTTGTACAAATGTAATTTTTTTTCAATCTGAAACACAATTAGCAATGTATACTATTTAAGATGTTTTGTGTGAAATTCAAAGGCAGAGATCAAAGGACTGTGGAGATTTAGAACTACCTTAATCTTACCAGTTGTATAGTCCACTGTCACATCCAAACAATAATTTGTTTCATGATATCTCTAGGAAGTGATCATCTTGTTCCTGCATAATTAATTCTAGTAGCAGGGATCTTGTCCATTCCAATTTTGGAGTTTTTTTGTATTAAAAAGAAATCTTGCCTTTTCATAATTTTCACTTAGTCTTTGCTCCATCCACTGAAGAACTTGAAATTAGTTCATATATATGTCTTTTAAATACTTAAAACAGCTTTCATCCATCTTCTCAAGCTAAATATTTTAATCAGTCTTCTTTTAACAGCACTGGCCTCTACCATTTTTTAAAATAGACTTCAATATTCAAATTAAACAGAACCGTTGAGAGATGGTCAAACAAGCACCTAATACTGAAGGTGGCCAAATGATGAAAGTCACATCCAGCTTCTAGGGATAATAGTCACAGCTATGCTAGAGGCAGAGTCAGGTGTCCAGCATGGGTCATAGTGATGCATCAAGCTATGATATCTATGGCATTGTAGTTTTGGTGTCTTCACCAAACTCATTTTCTGGATTCATTCTGTGGTCCTTCCTTCTTCCTAGACTCTTTTGTTCTTACCGTTTTACAAATCTCATGTCTTGACCTCTTCAGCAAATCTTTCAATCAATTTCTTTGTTGCTTAAATCAGCCAGAGACAGTTTCATTGGCTTACTTCCAAAAACCTTGGCTGATATCAATGTATCTATTCAACTAATCATCTGATTATTAATCATTTATTCTATGACTGCTATGACTGCTATTGTGCTATGCAAAATGCTGTGTAAATATATGTATGTATGTATATAAATATATACATAAAAAATATATAAATACAAATGAGACATGACCCTGGTCAAATTGTCATAATGTTCCTTAAAATCAATCATAGGGTTATCATTGATGGACTTATTTAAGTATCTCATGTTTCTAGCTTCATTTTGTATGTTGGAAAGTTAATTTACATGTTTCAGCTACATCTATGCACCACAGCAATGAGAGCTCAAGTTAGAAACATTATTTTTTGTCCTGGTTTTACTGCGATGAAGGCAGAAGTGTGTATTATCAGTCCTAATGTGATTATATGTGGTTGAATGGGCAGCAAGGAAAGAACTAGGCCTGTAACTTCTGGAGTGTGAGTAAGAATCTGATCACAGAAAGAGAATAGCCTGAGATTCTGTTATCAAGCTAAGTTAGAATTAGGGAAAAAATCATATGAGGAGAGGTAAATATCCAACATAATTTTTGGAATTAATTCCAAGCCATTCCATCAATCAAAGGCTGTGTTTTTTTCTTCTTTATTTTCTTCTTTCTTTCTTTCCTTCTTTGTGTGTGTGTGTGTGTGTGTGTGTGTGTGTGTGTGTGTGAGAGAGAGAGAGAGGGAGAGAGAGAGAGGAAGAGAGAGAGAGCTAACTCACTTCTTTAGTCTCAACTTGAGAATAGTGCTTCTATGTCTAAACATCCCAGAAAGTCCTGATTTTAATGAATGACAGCTACATTCCACCAAGGGTGGTTACAGTAGACCTAAATTGAATGGTCATTAATTACACTTAATCTTAATTCTAGAAGCATTTCTAATTCTAGTATATTGAAATGAGGCCACTAGATTTGGGTTCATTCTATTTATATTCTTTTTGATTTTCTGGAATTATATCACATTCTTATTTCATTCCAGTTGGAAGGGCACATTTAAATTTATTTTTTCCTATTTGAGCAAAACAAGCTTAACCTGGTGAGTTTAAACTATTTGAGGTGAAAATAGTAGCACTGGGATAGGAATAAAATCATCAATCATGTTTTTCAAGTTTTAAATCAACCAAAATCTATTTAATATACTATTGGGTTTAGCTAACTAACCACCACTCCTAATTTTATGTCTTCAAGACAGCGTAGCTTTGGGAGAGCAAAACAGGCTTTGAAATCAGACTGAACTATCTCAGATACTTGCTTGCTGTTGAGACTTAGGGAAAGTAATAAACCTCTCTGGACTCAGGTTCTCACCTGTTCATTGAAATTATTTATGCCATCTGGTAGTGGAGTCGAAGATTATAGACACAATAATGAAAGAATCGATTCTAACACAGAAACTGGAAAAGACTAAGAAAATAATAAATAAAGTTATTTTCTCTTTGTATCATCCTTCCCCTGCCTTATTCTCTTCTGTTTTTGCTTCTTTATTTATTTCAATTCTGACTTGATTTTTTCAGGGTTGCTTCCGAGCTGTAATTCATACTTGTTAGGGAGCAGTCAATGATCTGGAAGCCTTGGTTCTGTTTCAAAAATTCTAAAACTTACATATTTAACCATTTCTGGGAAACAGCAACAACTTTACTAACAAAATAGATAGGCATATATAAGCTCCTGCAACTAAAAAGTAATACATATAAAATTTTCTTATTTCTGACATTTCCACTAATATTATTTAGCCTTTTGTTTTTTTGTTATTTATTTTCTTGCTAGGTGTCAAAAGCTGAAAAATATCGAGCAGGGAAACAAAATCGAGAAATTTTATAATTTTTTAAAAATTTTTTTATGTACTGTTAAAATAGAAAAAAATGACATTATTTGACTTTTGTATAAATGTGCTACTCTGTTTCATGGCTACATAATTTAAGGCCTAATGGTGTGATTCTATTACATTGATTTGTTACAAAGCCCTATACTAAAATATTTTTCAATTTTTGAAACATGTGTAGACTCTACTCTTCAAATTGTACTCCATTTAATAAAAAAATATATTTGCTAAAAATTAAAAATACTGTTTGGAAAGTAAATTGGCTAAATATCAGAAATAGTGTCTGACATACTAATTTTTTTCCCTCCGTGGCATTAACTTCTCATTCCTGAGTAGAAGACTCTGAGAGTGTAAGCTGAGTACACACCATTAGCCTGATCCCAAAAGCAGATAGATCTGCTATCTTTCTATGTTGCTTTAGGATTTTATTACTAAGCAGATTCTCATCTCAAAGGAAAGATATACACTTCCCGTTGTTCATAAATTTTTTTTACAGTCACTCTCTTTACTTCCAGGCGATAAAGTATTTCAATTCTATTTCAAAAGGATCTCTTTAATCCCATTACGATTTTTCCATCTCTATCACGTTAGTTCAAGTTTTCTCAACTATCATTAATGATTACAATATCTTTCTGTCTTATCTCTTTTCCTCAAGTTTTTAAACTTCTCACTTCTTTCTTCAGTGAGTACTGAAAGGAAAGTCAAGGATTAGTTAATTGAAGACCTTGTATAGTTCTTAAAACATTTTTTTGATATAAATTTATTTATTTAAATTAGTTTCGAGTACACAGTACATTGGTTAGACACTTATATTGTTCATTAAATGATCCCCCCAATTGCGCCCTTCCTTCCCTGGCCCTCCACTTAGCCATCATGTTAATGTTAACTGCATTCCCTATGCCATGCTCCCCATCCCCGTGCCCAACTATCAACTACTAATTTGTACTTCTTTAACCCTTCACCCCATTCTCCCAGCCCCCCAATCTCCCTTCCCTCTGTCCATCACCAAATTGTCCACTATATTTGTGAGTCTGTTTTTGATTAGTTTGTTTTTTTTGTTCCTTAGATATCACATATAAGTGAAATCATATAGTATCTATCTTTCTCTGTCTGACTTATTTCACTCAGCATAATAACCTCTAGGTCCATTCATACCATTGCAAATGGTAGAATTTCATTTTTTTAATAGCCGTGTGATATTCCATTGTATATATGAACCATAATTTCTTTATCAATTGTTTGTTGATGAGCATTTGGGTTGCTTCCCATAGAGGCTGTACCAATTTGCAATCCCACCAACAGTGTATGAGGGTTCCCTTTTCTCCGCATCCTTGCCAGCACTTGCTGTTTTTGATTTATTGATGATAGCTATTCTGATAGGTGTGAGGTGATATCTCATTGTGGTTTTAATTTGCATTTCTTTGATGATCAGCTACCTTGAGCATCTTTTCATATGTCTGTTAGCCATCTGTATTTCCTCTTTGGAGAAATATCTGTTCAGGTCTTCTGCTCATTTTTTTAATTGGATTGTTTGTTGTTTTTTTTGTTGTTGTTGTCGAGTTGTATAAATTCTTTATAAATTTAGAATATTAAGCCCTTATTAGATGTATCATTAGCTAATATCTTCTCCCAAACAGTCGGTTTTCTTTTTGTTTTGTTGATGGTTTCCTTTTCTGTACAAAAACTTTTTAGTTTGATGTAGTCTAGTTCTTAAAATATTTTTAAGCAATGGAGAACATTTTTAAAAGATTGTTTCTGTCATGTTGCTATTCCCATTACAGGTAATACAGTAGTCCTCTTTTCTTCATGGTTTTACTTTTCTCAGTCTCAGTTACCCACAGTCAACTACAGTCCAAAAATATTAAATGTAAAATTCCAGAAATAAACAATTTATAAGTTTTAAATTGTGTACTGTTGGAATCTGATGAAATCTCATGATGTTCCTCTATGTACTATCCAGGTATCCACGAGGTATACACTACTCACCCGTTAGTCACTTGTAGCCCTTTTGGTTGTCAAATTGACTGTCACAGAGCTTGTGTTCAGGTATCCCTTATTGTACGTAAAAATGGTTCCAAAGTGCAAGAGTAGTGATCCTCTAGAATGGTGATGCTGGCAATTCAGATATGCCAAAGAGAGGTCACAAAGGGCTTCCTTTAAGTGAAAAGGTGAGTACAGTACAATTAGGCATTTTGAGAGAGACCACATTTACATAACTTTTATTAAAATATGTTGTTATAATTGTTTTATTTTATTATTTGTTATCGTTGTGCCTAATTTATATTAATGCTAACTGCATTCCCTATGCTGTGTTCCCCATTCCCGTGACCATTTATCAATTGTTAATTTGTGCTTTTTTAACCCTTAACCCCATTCTCCCAGTCCCCCAACCCCCATCCCCTCTGGCTGTCACCAGACTGTCCACTGTATTTGTGAGTCTGTTTTTGATTAGTTTGTTCTTTTTGTTCTTTAGATTCTGCATATAAGTGAAATCATATGGTATTTATCTTTCTCTGACTTATTTCACTCATGTTCATCTATGTCATCGCAAATGTTAAGATTTATTTTTTTAATGGCTGAGTAATATTCCATTGTATATATGAACCATAACTTCTTTATCCAATTGTCTGTCGATGAGCATTTAGGTTGCTTCCATATCTTGGCTATTGTAAATTGTGCTGCCAGGAACAGAGGGGTGCATAGATCTTTATGAATTATTATTTTGGTTAAAGAAAATTAATTTTAAATAAAAATTTTTAAATAATATTAAAATGATGTTCAATAAAATAATATATACACAAAATCTATCTGCTGGTTATATTATTATTATCAATATCAAAGAGATATCTGCATCCCCATGTTCACTGCAGCATTTATAATAGGTAAGACAGAGAAACAACCTAAGTGTCCACTGACAGATGAATGGATAAAGAAAAATGAGGTGTGTATGTACAACAGAATACTATTCAGCCACAATAAAGAAGGAAATCCTGCCATTTGCAACAACATGGATAAAACTTATGCTAAGTGAAATAAGTAAAATAGAAAAAGACAAATACTGATTGATCTCACTTATATGTGGAACCTAAAAAAAAAAAAAAAAACTCATGAAAACAGGAAACAGATTGGTGGTTACCAGAGGCAGAGGGTGGTGGGAGTGGGGAAATGAGTGAACGTAGTCAAAAAACACAAACTTTCAATTTTAAGGTAAATAAGTTCTGGGGATATAATGTATAGCATGGTGACTATAGTTATTGTATATTTGAAAGTTTCTAAAAGAGATCTTAAAAGTTCTCATTAAGAAAAAAAGTGACTGAAATGTTAACTAAACTTAAATCATTTCAGAATATATACATACAGATGCTCCTCAACTTACAGTGGTATTGCGTCTCAATGAACCCATTGTAAGTTGAAGATATCATAAATCAAAATGCATTTAATACATCTAACCTATTGAACATCTTAGCTTAGCCTAGCCAGCTTTAAAACATGCCCAGAACACAATATCAAGAGAATACTGGCAACAGAATACACTGTAGAGTATGGGTTGTTTACCCTCATGATTGCTTGCTTGATGGGAGCTGTGGCTCACTACTGCTGTAGAATCAAGAGAGTATTGTAATACATATCACTAGCCCAGGAAAATATCAAAACTCAAAATTCAAAGTATGATTTCTTCTGAATGCTTATTGTTTGCACACTTTTGTAAAGTCAAAAAATTGTAAATCAAACCATTGTAAGTTGGGAATTATCTGTATATTAAGTCATTATGTTGTATACTTTAAATTCATACAATGTTATATGTCAATTATATTTTAATAGAACCAGGATAAATAAGAACAATACTTTCTCCCGTACTCAAGGTTTTGGTCTTTGTTCATACTCAAGCTTTTGAGTTAGTTTATAGCACCTGTAAACCACAGATGAGAGGACAATCTGCCTCACCTTAACCAAAGTGTAAAGCCAAAGCCAAAAACATATTCTTATTTTTTTTCCGGTTGTCAGCAGAGATGCATATAATATGATATATTAAAGCATTCTTTCCTATGATGCTTTCTAAAACTATTGTGTTTATCTTTTTGTGGCCATTGTTAACTGCTATATCCCCATGTTTTTTACCTTAAAATATTTTAGATAGCATTAGGAATGTATATTTGTCTAAGCTATTTTTTTCTAAACAAGAATCTCTCTGCTCTTAGTACTTTGCAAGTTTCTAAGAGATCATTTTAACTGATAGTGACAGTGCTTATTTATTGAAGAAAAAAGCTGGTGATTTTTTAATGCACTGTACTTGTAAGCCAAAATATGTTAAGACATAGAATGAAATCTATTTTCAGGGAAAATAGAAAGGCCTTGATCTCATTCCTTTTTTAAGTATCTAGTTTTGACATTCCCACATCCACAGTTGGCTGAAATTGCCTCCAATTGGCAATTACCATGCCTGCCTCTGAAAGCGCAAAAAGGTAAAATTAACAAAATAATCTTCTGACCCTCCAAAGTCAGAGTAATAGCTAAAGTGCTGTGTAAGATTTTGCTACTCTAAATAATGGGAGTTGTCATTTTATACTTAAATGCACAAAAATATTTACATGAGTTAGATTTAAACAAACAAACAAACAAACAAACCTTGGGCTGCCGTGTTTTGTTTTTTGTTTTTTTTTCTATTTGAACGATATAAATGATTATCCTTTGGTATCATACAATAACGTGACTATTACATATTTTGTGATCTTTCCCATACTATTGATTTTTCATTGCTATCTAAGATTCCATGTCATATGCAATTTTGTTAACCGATCCCCTTTTAATAGACTATTTTTGCTATCATGCACTATACTACTAATTATATTTTCAACTTACATATTTTGTATATTAAAATTTCTACAGGATGGAAATCTGGAAGATGGATTTTAGGGGGCAAAGGCTATGTATATTTTAAAAGAATCATGGTAGACACTGTGCTTTTGTTCTCCAAAAATCTACACAAATTTACACTTCCATAAAAAGTCAATGGAAGTGCATATTTTCCAGTGTCTTGCAGAATATATTGTCAATTTATCTATTAGTATCCATGACACATATACAAAGTATTTTGTTATTGTTCCAAATTATATATATTTAATTATCACTTAGGCTGGATATCTTTGTATACACTTATTAAATTTCTCTATATTTTTTCTGAGATTCTCATGACATATAATTTATCTATCTTCTATTAATTTATTTGTTTTAAAAATATTTTTCAAATATTAATTTTGGTGTTATAGTTTTTGATAAATTTCAAAGGATAAAAAATAAGCAATAATGTCTTTTCATTGTCGACTTTAAATGGAAATTTCTATAATCATTTATTGCAATTCTGATTGTTTTTGCTTTCTAAATATCAAAGCTATTTTCTAAATATTGAAGCTAGTTTGCCTAAATTATCAAGAACATTTGACCTTTTTAGTGGAATGTAACTTTTAGACTAGCTGTAATGTAATTTAAAAATAGGCCAATCACTTCTGGAAAGGGTACTTTCCAGAAGTACCCTTCTGGTAATACTAGCTAATGCAATAAGAAAAGAACAGGAAATAAAAAATATACAGATTAGGAATGAAGAAATAAAACTGACTTTGTTTGTAGATGATATGATCATTTATGTAATAAGCAATATAGCAATTTACAGTATACTAAATTAACATTAAAAAGACAATTGCTTTCATATACATCAACAACAAATAAGTGAAATTTGAAATTGAAAACACCATAACATTTACATAGTTATAAATCTAACAAAATCTGTAAGAGATCTATAAGAGGAAAAATAAAACTTTAATGAATGAAATCAGAGAAATAGATATTAAACAAATAAACATTTTAAATTCATGTATAGGAATATTTGATATTGTTAAGTTGTCAGTTCTGTCCAAATACATCAATAGATTCAAAGCATTTACAACTGAAATCCTATAAAGTTATTTTGTTGATATAGACAAACTTATTACAAAATATGTATGAAGAGGAAAAAAGACCCATAATAACTAACATAGTATGGAAGGAGGAGATCAAAGTTAGAAGACTGAAGTACCTGATTTCAAGATCTAATTATAAAGCTATTTTAATCAAGACAATATGGAATTGGAGGGGAAAAAATAGTAGGCAAATTGATCTATGAAACAAAAGAGAGAGCCCCAAAATAGACCCACATAAAACACTATATTTTAAAAGATTAAGAATTATGAAATAAAAAATCTATATAGAAATGTTGATTTTCTCTTTAGGCAATGCTTGATAATATCCTCTGCAGCATATTAAGCATTAGTTTATCTACAGGAAATTCAAGGTAGATTTATTGAGCATCGACTATGTATGTAACTAGCACCTTACTGAGAATTGTGATAATTATAAACAAAACTAACAAATAAAACAGACAATGTGCTTTGTGCATTTAATTTATGCCTGGAATAGCTCTCAGAATTTTGAATATAAAATCTATATTATTCCTAACAATAATATCAGTATGGGGTAAATATTATTATTATGCCTCTCTTAGAGATGAAGAAATTGAGACTTAGAAAATTAAGTAACTTGCCTAAACTAACATAAAAAAAATAAAGCTGGATTCAATAGGCTCTTATGGTCTAGGTAGGGTCACTCAAATTACAAATATGAAATATTCCTTAAAAGACTATATTTAAAAGACCTATAACAATTATAAACCTTATAGCAGTTCAGTAGGCACAAAGTCTGAATGACTGGAGTGATTAGAGTTTTCATAAATTTTTAATTTAGGCTTAGAAGCATAAGTAGATTTATAAGATTGTAGGAGAAGATAAAGATTTTCTAGTACAGAAGTACATGAGCAAAGTGATAAAAGTGAGAATGATCATAAAGTTCTTTTGAAACAGATGTAGATCGGTCTAGAAAGGCAAATTTCATGTACTATCACAGAGTAGCCATTTGTTGGGTTTAAGTGACCAGAATTCATTTCCTCTTCTACAGATAAGATCACCTCAATTTTCATCCAGTTGTCCATACTTCCTTGTTTAGTTCCCATATTTCATAATTTAATTTCACAATAGGAGTTAGGTATAAGAAATGTGATTCAAGCCTAAATTAGTATTGTCCACAATTACTTTATTAAATGATGGGCATCTGACCATTTTTGATCCTATTATAATTCTCTCAAACATAGTCATTCAAATATATGTAAATTAATAAGTCCAAGACCCATCAAGGGACCATAAGTGCTGTATTCTGTCCAGAATGGAGTCGACAATGAAGAAGGGGTGCTGTGAAATGAAGAGCAAGAAATAAGGTCCTGGACATATTGTTTCTATACCAGTCCAGTATGGAGACTCTACTTTGTTACAGAGAATACATTTCTTTGTTTTTTAATCCACTTTAATTAGAATTTTCCATCACAACTGAAATCATACTGATAAATACAGATAATAATATGTGAACAAAGTAAAGGAAAAAGAATAAATAAAAAACAAATATGGCTCTCCCATTTTCTAGATAAGTGACATTTTTCAATATATTTAACTACTCCCTGAATCTGAGTTGACTCATTGGAAAATAGAAATAACCTAATTATAAAGCATTTAGCACAGGCAGAATGAAAAGGGTGGGATTAAATAGGAGTGAGAATGAATATGTTCTTGAGGAATTCAAATTTGATAGTCTGTTGCAATGGCCATGAAAGTGTTGGCTCAAAGGAATGACATGATTAGAGGGATTAGTACATTTATTAGAACACTATTTTGCTTAAAAAACTTCAGGAAAAGAAGCTAGAAAACTCTAATAGTAATTAAGTGTAGAGATCAGAGCCTGCATTAGGATAGTGAGCACAGAAACAGAAATGAAAAGACTTGCCTAAAGAATATTTCAAAGACCAGAAAAGATTATTGGTCCTTTAGTTCAACAGAATGAGATATATATTGGTTTGTTCTACTTAAAACTGATATTCTAAATGGCTATTTTATAAGAAAATAACAGTTCAGTTCATGTTTCAGGAAAAAATTAATATTTGAATTATACTTGGTTTTGAAGTTTTGTAAATCTGTGCTTTTCACCTGGTTTGTAGTTCACAGTTTAGTTAAAGACCCTGCTAAAACATATGATGATTTGCTGCACAGCCAAGAGCTACAGAATGGAATAATACATTGAAGTAAAATATTATATTTATATTTGGTAGAACTGTGCACTAGGAATGTAGAGAAGTTGAGATCGGATTGAGAGCAAAATAGCATGTACTTGATAGAAACACTAACCTGAAAAATAGTCATACATTTTGCCATATTTATGTGTTGGGGGATAAAAGTAACCAAGAACTGTATTTGCAAAGATAAAGAAAACTGAAGAGTTGGGAAATGATTAAGGTATATTAGAAAATATAAACACAGTTTTCTGGGAAACAATGAGTGGAGGGAATGACTGACTTATCTAGAATAACAATTCTATCTATAATATTGAATTGGTTATGTTCAGTGAGTTCTTGTTCAACTTTCCATTCTCTTAAAAATAGCTCAAATTTTGAGGGTAGGTGGCGGGAATGTTGAATGCATTCCCTTTTCAGAGAAATATAGATTTCTGCCCCTATATTCTGGCCATAATTGTAAACTGCTTGCTTTCTTTCTTCTTTGAACAAGAAAAAAAAAGAGAGAGAGATAATATTCCTGAAATGATTTACTTGTTTGTTTTTAGCAGCAACTAATAAGATACAGGTTATAAAGCATCTAGAAATATATAATCTGGCGCTAATGCATAATTATATGTGCTGAAAATACCATGTTATAAAGAAAGGACAACATGAATATTCCAAGTGTTCACAACTGAAAAAGGCTAATGACACTAGAGCAGGTATAACTTATTTTAAAAAGGCAAAGATCTAAGTTCTGCAAGCAAAGAAAGATACAGTAAACATAGTAGGAATTCATTTATTATTAAAATGTGCAAAAATTAAATAGCCAGTGCTTTATGCTAAGAATGCCATGGCCACTATAAAATAGATTGCAAATTGGTTACTTAGCTTATGCTAGACTATCAGGAGAATCAAGATATAATTTACATTAAAGAATATTTCATTTTAATTTTTCACCAAGATCTACGAGAACCAAATACTCAAACTAAGATGAAACAAGATAATTGCCAGACCTAAAGTGTTTTAATACCTCTGCACCTTCTGTTTTTAGCTTTTTACATTTGCTTCATTGATACAACCTTCTCAATGCCTGGTACTGACCCAGTTCCTGAGTCAATTCTGATTAAGCAGAGCTACCATCAGGAAAGCTATACAATCAAGTCAGGTTTTCACATTATAGTCTATATTGTTGTCTTTTTTAATATCCCGCAGAGTCTCTCCCATCTTTATTGAGCATTTTTTCTATGTTAAATTCTGTCTTATAAAAATTTTTAGCTTCAAATATAAAAAAATTGAGTTAACCATATGCCTCAGTTTATGTTGCCTAATCATTACTGGTCAATATAAGACTCCTTGTTATTTTATTATTTTTTTCTGCATCTATCATATCCTTTCTGAACATCTTTCCCAATTGCTAAAGGGGAAATGGCTACCCAATGCAGGTAGGGTAGAGTATATAAAATGAAGGAGTCTTTTATGAGGCATCTCTTTATTTATACTCCTGTGCATTGTGATGACAATTAATAGAAACTACAACAACTTAAACAGACAAGATTGTTAATGGTACAGATATTAAGGAATGAAGTTTTGGAGTCACTGTATGAGTCAAAAAAATATGGTCATCCAAGGTATTTTCTGAGGCTAAAAGAAATATTAAATTGGTAGTGGAAAATGAAAATTTTCAATACCAACTACTACCACATGATCAATTGCCATGAATAGGGCTAGTGGTTATAGCTATTTCTTCCTCGTTTGTGTCTGTGCATGTATGTGTTGACATTTATGGATGTGTAAATAAAAAACATTTATATGGATAAAAACATCTGTATATGTGTTTATATGCCAGTTGTTATTCTTTTTATCTTTTCACTCCTATTCCTTTATCATTTAGGAGATATTTTGATATGTCAATAGTGCTTAACTTTATATTTCAGTATTTAAGTTAGAAGATATCAAAGTTAGAGAATATCAAAGGAGAAGTGTAACTCAGAAAAATGAACATCACCTCAAAATGAATAAAGTAAGACTGTGCATCCTTTATGAAGGAGTGGGCTAGAGGGCTTTGGGTTTTATGAGGGACAATTACATCTTTTAGAGTGTAACCTATTATATTTATTTGGAAATTAAATATACCTAAAATGATGTATATGGATACCAAGCTGATAAGGTATAAAGTCTGTGATGGACTGCACTCTGTGACTTGGCTATGCTGGAAACTAAATCCTCAAAAACTCCTTTTCCAATATGTCTCTGAAGTAAAACTGACCAAAAGAAAAACTCATTGGAGATTTGGAAAGCATAATGGTAGCAGTGGCCATAATCCTTAGAAGATACATGTCAAGTTCAAATGTGGTTACTAACAGATTCAGAGATGCGTGATGAATTCCCATTTATCAATACTGTGCTCTCCTCCATGCCCAGCTGTTTTTCATAAATTCTGGCCCTGCTGATCAACAGTGCTCCTAGGCCCATCGCCATGTACTTGGCTGTGGATCCACAGAAACAGTGTTACACAAAGGCAAAAATTTCCATATTATTGTCCATAATCTCTCCACTTATGGTCTCATTTCAGAAGCTAGGTGGGTTTGGCTTCTCACATTGACTGATTGGTGATATTCTGCGTAGATTCTCTCCACGAACTCTAAATTCTCATATTCAACTGTGTGCTGGACACTTTCGCTTGGTGTCTATTATACATCATAATGCTCAATAAATGCTCATTTATTGATCATACCACATAAAACCTGCCCTCCCAAAATCTTCGCTATCTTGCTAAATGGTGACTTTATCCATCTAGTGTATTAGTGTAATCCTTGACACCTTCCTCTCACAGTCCAAAGTTCACCAAATTTTATTGGTTAGTCCGTCAAAAGATCTATTGACATGGACCATAACGACTTAACTCCCTGATTTAAACCAATTTCATCTCTTATCTGAATTATTATAAACTATGTCCTAACTAGTCTTTCTACTTCCGCCTTCGATACCTTTGTTTACTTTCATTATTAAGAGTCATGTCAGCTTATAAGAGTCCTTTGTTCAAAATCCACTGATAGCTCTCTGCTTCAGAAAAAAGATAATATCTTTATGATTTTCTACAACATCTCACATTAGTGACTTCAGCTGGAAAAATTCCACATCTTAGACATTAAAAAATATTTAAGGATATTTTTGTATTTCACGGTGATCTGATGGGCAATTATTGGGAAGGAATCGGTGATATTTGATAGCCTGAAATTCATGAGATAGTCTTGTGCAATAAAATATTTCCCCCATCTGTATAACATGAATCTCCTATTCAACATTACTCTGAGTTAAAAATCTCTTTATAATTATACAAAACTAGAATCCATTCTACATGTGATCACACAGATTTCCATGTGACTTTAAATATTCCAGTGTTGCAGGAGTAAAACCACCATATTAATTAACAGAATATTATACTTTGTTTTGTTCAAGTTTTGTCAAGAAATGCTTACCTTATTTTGAAAATTACATCATATATGGCAACAGTGTTTGTGATATTTAAATTATATATGCAGTACAGTTGTATAATATGCTATTGTAGCATTTTATGGGAAACTATGATGATTTTATTTCTAGATCCAAGCATTTATCTATGTCATTATATCTCCATTCATAATCATGTTTGAGCAATTGAATATCAAAATAAATACTGTTTTATTATATATTAATTCCATTTTTATTCTCCTTTATATTAAAATTAGGCATTTTATTAACTTTTAAAATGATGAATGTAGGTATATTATATATTAAGTTTATTATCATTTAATGAGACAAGTAGAATAACTTGACATTACAAGGGGGTACTGAACCTAATGAAGTAAAGGTTCCCAATCTGTAATAACTGGTTCCCTTGCATCCTCCCTAACCTCATTTCTTAATATTTCTTTTACTTTCTCTACTCTAACCACAATGATCTCCCTGTTGCTTTACCTTGTCATCCTTTTTCCTTCCTCATAACCTTCACACATACTTTTTCCTCGTCTTAAAAAGATCTTTACCAATATAAATGAATGGTGAATCCCTTTATCGCCTTTACATCACTGCACAAAGATCCAATCAATCTAAGTATTTCTTAGCATATTATTTAAAACAAAACCCTACCATACTCTACACTCTTTTTGCTTTTTAATTCCTTAAATTTGCTACATTCTCCTGTACTATATATTGTACTTACTTGTTTACTTTCTGTCTGTCTTCATTCATGAAAAATAGGCTCTGTTAATGTAACAGTATCACCTGGGAATTTGTTAAAGAGGCAAAGATATGTGTCCCATTCCAAACCTACTAAGTGAGAAATTGCAGATGGAACCCAGCAATTGCAAGTAAAAATTTTTTCAGGTGATTCTGATACAATTCGGAGTATGAAATTGAGTATATCCACATCCAGCCCACTTACCGAATTCCTAATCTCCTGTCTTCTTGTTAGTCTGCATTTCCTGTTGTTTGTCCAGAAAGCAGTAACTGTATAAGTATTAATGTATTTGCTTAATTAACATTAGCTCTGTTAGGAAATAGATTAAGAAATTTCCTATAGTCTCTTTAATACCTAGAAAAATTCTGAGATTAGCTCTTGTTTATATTCTTAACTACATCGTTGCTATGACAAAAGCTGTCCAGTTTGTTTTTCACATTTTTCCCTGTGAGATTTAGTATCGTGTTCTTTATTGCTTGACTAAATACCTAAATGCTTCTCATCTGAGAAACTTTACTTAGATGGTTATGTAGAGTTTTCGTATTCTGTTGATTTGTATATTTCTTCAATTATATTTTGGTGAGTATAATAGGATAATCGATCATTTGTTTACAAAGTTATTCAGTACTGTTTATATCTAAAACCTCAGGTATTAAAGGTGATGTTACAAATAAAAATTTTTAGTCTAGCATTGTGAAGTTCTTAAATTGTTCTTGTATAATATGCTATTATAGCATTTTATGGAGAACTATGATGATTTTATTTCTAGATCCAAGCATTTATCTACGTCATTATATCTCCATTCATAATCGTAATCATAATCTTGTAATATGAATATTTTTTACTTAAGTTATATTTCTTAATGTCAGGAAATACTGGGATATCAGCACAGTATTTGCCATGTAGTTATTAAACACATTGCTCTAATATTTTCCTCACATTTCTTAGAGTGGAACTGAACAATGTTATGGAAGATCTATAATAATGTTTTTGCTGCTGCACAATGGGGGATCCATTTTAAGCTTTATACCAAGGAGAAAATGGCTCATTTCATTAAAGAGATTTAAAATGCTTCTCCTATCACCCAATAGCAGAGGTTGCTGATTACAGTAGGAAACACACACACGTACACGCACACACACTTCTCAGGTTAGAGAAAGCAAGAACTTTAGCATCACACAGCCACTTCCTTTCAAATGTAAAGCAAACAGCTAGTTTTAAGCAGAAGATATTAAGAAGAAACAAGATCTTCCATAGTAATCAATTTATAAAAACTAAGTACTTACAGGATTCAGACAATGATGAAGGACTTTCGTTGGTTAGTAATCAGTTCTTTGAAGCAAGTAGCTGTATCACCATAGATGTCTTAGAATGGAACAATGGCAAATGATTTAGAAGAGGATCCTGGCTCCATACCTGAAGAGATTCATTCCTGTTGTTTAGGGGTCCTCCAGTGCATTAGAAAAAGCGTAGCTATACAATTTTGTAATGAGAAACTTGGTATATTCTTTATGTTATATAGTATGTATGGAATCAAATCTATACAACTTTGTATTATCAGAAAACGTGGATCACTTTTAGCATATTATTTTGTAGCCTCCTTCAATAATTATTATAAATAATTACGTTAATAGTGTTGACTCTATTTTGCAAAAAGGAACTCTCAAGACTTCTATTTTAGCAAGAATTTTATTTTCATTTAGAAAAATACAAATTAATTGCCTCCTTCCTTCCATACACTAAGTTAGCTCAGGAGATATAACTATAAACAGATAGAGTCTTTGCCCTTATGTGTTTTGCATTCTGGTGGAGAAAAGTCAAAAGCACTGTAAGGACAAAATATAAAATAATTAAAGTATTAAAGAAAAACATAAGAGTCTGAGATACATTATTATAAGGTTGGAGAAACAAAGGGTCTAAATTTGAAAGGCAAATGATGGAAAGAATTTCGTAAAGAAAAATAGTGAGCCAAAATCTAAAACAGACTAAAGATTCAGTTATTTGAAGAGAGAAGAAAGAATGTTTAAAAAATAAATTTATTTTTACAAAGCCACATGTTTGAGATGTTAGAGGACTGAAATGATGCTATAAGATCACTGTGTCTAGAGCATAAGAGATGATAAAGTGGTAGAGGTGACCTTGAGTAGAGAGGAACTAGATCATACAGGACCTTTTAGGTCAGGTAAGAGTTTGGATTTTAAGTAAAATAAGTATCCAATAAGGAATTTTAAACAAAGAATTTACATGACTTTAAATTTTCAGCAGTTAATTTAGAATGATATATTTTAAAGGGAAGAGCAAATTCCAATTATAGATACCCATTACAAGGGGTTGGGGCAATAATTCAGATAAGAATAGTTTAGACATCAAGTTGTACACCTCAAATATGCAAAATTTTTATGTCATAGCTATCTCAATTAAAAAAAGTTTAGAGATTAAACATGAATAGTAACAGTGAAAATAGAAGTAAGTGGGGTGATCTGAGCTGACTTGACAAGATTTATGGAAACAAGATATGTGGAAGATGGATGAAAATGAGGAAACGGATTATTCAAAGTAGGTAATAGTGCTAATGACTACAATGGGAAGAAAGGATAGTTTTAATATAAGACTGAGTAATACTGAATAGTTACATTTTTATTTATTAAGTTGTAACATCTGGTTACATGTAAGACATCTGGTTGAAACTATTGAATGGCTAAAAATTTAAGTCTAGTGCTAAGACGAGAGTCAGCATAAATTCCACATTAGGAGGTCATTGTTATACATTATTTAAAGACATATAATGAGTAAATTTTCCTAGTAATAAATATTAAGAGAAATTAAATGGACACAGAATAGAATCCTGATGAATATATAGCCTCAGAGATTGAACATAGAAGAGTATTGAGTAAGGGAGATTACAAAGGAGTGGCCAGTAAAGTAGAATAAAAATCAGAAGAGAATGGCATCATGAAAACCAAGAGAAAACATCAAGAACAGGAAATTTTTAACATTAACTTCTGTAGAATATTTTCATAAGATAACTACAGAATATTACCCTATGGACTTGGCGACATAGTTACTCTGATAACAGTGTCAGTGGGTGAACAGGGAAACCAGAGGGAGGGTTGACTCGGGGAAACCAGAGGGAGGATTGACTAGGGAATAGGAGGTGAGAAAGTGAAGGCGGCATACATAGATTCCTCAAAAAAGTGAAAAGGAGAATAATAATAGACTTGCCTGATGGTATGATGGTAATAAGTATCGATTTGTGGTTTACTTTGATAATTATTATTAATTTTAACTGAAACTATTCAACTCAGTTATAAGACTTTTTTCAGCATGGTTTTACCTAGACATTGAAAGTGCAGCTGTTGGACTCTATTCATGCTGGAGTTTTGAAAGCAACTTCAACAAAGGAAGAGCGAAGGATAAAGGAAAGGAAGATATCTAAGGTAAAGAAAATTATAATTAAAGAAAATTATAATTAAAAATTATAAAATTGTATCATTAAACCTAATAAAATTAATTAATGGATTATTAAATCTATTAAAGGGAAGCTAGATAAGAAAATAGTGGGATTGATGTGTTTGAGGGTATGGATGAAAACCTAAGAAGTGCAGTAATGACAGTAATTTAGGAATTCAGTTAGAAATAAGAAGTCAATGTTTGAAAAGTGAAATTTTTCAGTGGCTGATTTTCAGGAATGGTGAAGTTACTAATAATGATAAGGTTATTTATTGTCATGGATAGAAATAAGTACAGGAAAAAAACTGGTGTTGAAGTCAAGGAACTTGGGGTCAAAATATAACATTATAATCAGTTCAGATGATAGTTTCTAAAAATGCTGCCAGAGTTTGGGACTGTGGGATGAACTATAAGCCATGACAGATCAAAGAATACAACAATAGGTATTGTTCAAAGAATACAATAGGATAGCTTTTTATATTTTTTGGTTTGCTTTGTTTTGTTCATTTTTTGTGTATGTTAAGATTTTACTTTGTAGAGCAGTGTTAGGTTCACAGTAAAATGGAGGGGAAGGTATAGAGATTTCCTTTATACATCTGCCTCTCACATGTATAGCATTCCCATTATCAATAACCCCCACTAGAGTAATACATTTGATGAACCTCAACTGACACATCATAATCACCCAAAATCTGTACCATAAATTAGGATTCACTCTTGGTGTTGTACCTTCTATGGGTTTGGACATTGTATTCATCGAACCTCAACTGACACATCATAATCACCCAAAATCTATACCATAAATTAGGGTTCACTCTTGGTGTTGTACATTCTATGGGTTTGGACATTGTATTCATATTCATAAAGCATTTTCATTGCCCTAAAAATCTGTGCTCTGCTTACTCATCTTTTTCCCTGAGTCCCATATCTGAGCAACCACTATTTTTTTTGTTTTTACTCGTAGCTCAATAGTTTTGCCTTTTCCGGAATGTCACATTGTTGAAATCATGCCATATATAGTCTTTTCAGATTGGTTTCTTTTACTTAGTAATACACATATAAGTTTTTTTCATGTCTTTCATTGCTTAATATCATTTCTTTTTAATGTTCTGTAATATTCCCTCATCTAGATATATCATAGTTTATCCATTCACCTACTGAAGGATATCTTGGCTGCTTCTAAATTTTAGCAATTATGAATAAAGCTGCTATAAACTTACTGTGTGCAGGTTTTATGTGGGTATAAGCTTTCAACTCCTTGGGGTAAATACAAAGGAATGTCTGGATCACATGATAAGATTATGTTTAATCTTATAATAAACTGTCAAACTGTTTTAAAGGTGGCTAAAGTATTTTACAGTCCCACTAACAATGAATGATAGCTCCTGTCGCTCCACCTCCTTACCAGTGTTTGGTGTTGTCAGTGTTCTAGGTTTGGGCCATGCTAAAAGATATAGTGGTATAGCATGTAGTAGTATAGTTTTCAATTCCACCTTAAAAATGTCAGGGGCACAATAGAAGGGTTTGTGAGGAAGGAAAATAATGAGGTTTACAGAGCAGTATGGAAATGTCCAATTTTTCTAGATATATACATTTTCCCTGCATATCTCAGTGTTAGCCATAAGTAGAACTCATACGATGAAAAGTTTACTAAATTTTTATGTTATAATCAATAAACTAGTTAAAATAGACATTCTAAAATTTGTGGTTCTTATTACTATAAGAAGAAAGGTAGGATAAATTTATTTTGGTGTGTGTGTTGAGGGGGAGGAATTGGCAGTCCCTATCTTAAAAAGAATTTATTTGCAAAATCTAGAAAATCAAAATTAAGTCAACATGTTAAATTTAAAGGTTTGCTAATTTGCTTATTTCTAGCTGAGAAGAGAATGTGACCATTCTCTCATAAAGACTAGAAATAATATTCTCTACACATTCTCAGAAAAGAGATACCAGTGACATGTAATAGAATTGATCTTAACCATACTGCTTTGATTTTATACAAAAATCTGGTAACGACCTTCAATAAAAATTAATGAAATAATATGTAAAAAATAATTACTCTATAACTTCCCTTGCCTTTGAGTTTAAAATCATAAAATCCTCTATAATATAAGGTCCCTGAAGTTAGTACCTATGTTTTCTTCTATGTGATTTATTGTTTCAGATTTATATTTAGGTCTTTGATACCTTTTGACTTAATTTTGGTATATGATGACAGAGAGCAGTCTAGTGTCATTCTTTTGCATGTGGATTTCCAATTTTTCTAGCACCATTTATTGAAGAGGCTTTTTTTCCTCCATTGTATATTTTTGGGTCCTTTGTTGAAAATTATTTGACAATATATACGTGGGTTTATTTCTGGGCTCAGAATTCTATTTCATTGGTGTGTGTGTCTGTTTTTCTGCCAATATCATGCTCATTTAATTTTGTCACTTTGTAGTATAACTTGAAGTCAGGCAGTATGATACCGCTGGCCTTTCTTTTTTAGGATGATTTGGCTATTTGGGGTCTTTTGTGATGCCATAGAAATCCATGATTTTTTGTTTCATTTATTTAAAAAATGCCATTTGGATTTTGATGGGGATTGCATTAAATCTGTATGTTGCTTTGGGCAATAATGCCACTTTAACTATGTTGATTCTTCCAATCCGTGAACATGAAATATTTTTTCATTTCTTTGTGTCTTCTTCAATTTCTTTTAATAATGTCCTGTAGTTTTCAGTTTATGGGTCCTTCACATCCTTTGTTTATTCTTAAGTATTTTTTTCTTTTCATTACAATAGAAAAATAACTTTTTGTTCATTTCTTTTCCTGAAATTTCTGAAATTTAATTGTTAGTGTATAGGAACACAACAGATTTTTGTACATTAATTTTGTATCAACATTACTGTATTTGTTTACTGTTTCTAATAGTTTTTTGGTGGAGTCTTTAGAGTTTTCTATATAGAGAATCATAAATGAATGGAATAATATCAAACTAAAATTCTTCTGCACAGCAAAAGAAACCATCAACAAAACAAAGAGGCAACCAACTGAATGGCAGGAGATATTTGCAAACAATGCCTCTGATAAGAGGCTAATATCCAAAATATATAAAGAAGTCATATAACTCAACAACAACAGTAACAACAACAACAACAACAAAACAATCTAATTAAAAAATGAGCAGAGGTCCTGAACAGATACTTCTTTCAAGAAGACATACAAATATAAAAAGATGCTTAACTTCACTAGCTATTAGGAAAATGCAAATCAAAACCACAATGAGATACTACCTCACACCTGTTAGAATGGCTATCATTAACAAGACAAGTAATAACAAGTGTTGGAGAGGTCGTGGGAGAAAAGAACCCCTCATAACTGCTGGTGGGACTGCAAATCGGTACAGTGACTGTGGAAAACAATATGAAAGGTTCTCATAAAACCAAGAATAGAATTACCATATGACCCAGCAATCCCTCTTCTGAGTATCTACCCCACAAAATTTAAAAACTTTTATCCATAAAGATATATGCACCACAATGTTCATTACAGAATTATTCACAGTGGCCAAGACATGGAAGCAACCTACATGCCCTTCAAAAGATGGTTGGATAAAGAAGCTGTGGTGCATATATACAATGGAATACTACTCAGCCATAAGAAAAGATGAAATACTATCATTTCCGACAACATTGATGGATCTTGAGATTATCTTGCTAAGCTAAATAAGTCATACAGAAAAAATTGAGAGACATGTGATTTCACTCATACGTGGGATATAAAACCAAAAGCAACGAACAAACAAGACAAAAAAACAAAAACTCATAGACAAAGACAATAGTTTAGTAGTTACCAGAGGGAATGGAGGAAAGGGGAACTGTAAATAAGGGTAAAGAAGTCAAATTTAACTGAGTGGTAAACACACAATTTGATATACAGATGATGTTTTAGTGTATCATACATTTGAAACCTATATAATTAAATTAACCAATGTCATCCTAATAAATTTAATTAAAAAGTAAAAAAACCAAGGTTCATGAGCTTAAAAAAATTACCCTGTGGTTAAAACAATGAAGGGCATAAGGTTTTTAAATATTCTGAGTGAAAGAGTAAATGCATTATCTCCTTAATAAAAAGGAAGAATTATCCTTGAGGACACATAGTGATTATGTTTTTGGTAATGGCCATGAAAGTTTGCAAGAAATTATCTATACTCTATTAATTCACCTTGAAGTTTAATGGGACATATGTAGCTTCCCCTTACTGAGAAATACTTTAATCTTTTTAATCTCGTAAGACATGTATATATTTATTTTTACTATGGTTTTATTGTACTATACAATTGCTATGTATGATTGTCAGTATATTTTTATTTAATATTTATTAAACAGTTAAATAATATTTATTATAGCTTTCTTTGATAAATTATATTTAACAATCATTTAAATGTATGTATTTCTGCTTTTCTTCTGATAAGCTCTCTCATATTTAATTTAGGATATAAATGTGACTTATTAATAGTTTTATCCCAGTTCCTATTCCATATACTATGTGTGCTTAATTTCTGCTTTTTGATTTGGAAAGCAATTATGCAGTACTGTTATTAAATAATGTTATTTGTATTAATTTAGATAATGTTCATTGCTATAAAAAACAAACACCAGTTTCCCAGAAGTTTAAGAAAAAAGAAATTTATTTTTCCTTTAGGTAAGCATGAAACACTGATGTCCTGGTTGGTCGTGAGCATTTTTCATTTACGTGGTGATTCAGGGCCATAATTTCCATCTTGCTATTTTGCTTGATATGGGAAAGTGGATTTTTTAGAGAATTAAGCCTTAATGCCTTGAAGTATTCGTTTTATATAATGTATCTAACATGGTACAGTTATGTGGATCCTTGAGAAACTCTTGATAAGTCAATCAAATCATTTTATGTATTCTGTGATTTAGACAAAAGCCCCAATGAGAAAGACTCTCTCATCCACGCTGCAGAAGGAGCAAGAGAGAGTACAGTTGGATGCAGAGGATTCTTCCTCCAAGGCTCAGACAACAAGTAAAACACAAAACTTTTACAGATTTTATTTGTGGCAATCTGTCACCTGGCAACAGATGGGTACCAGAGAAAATGGAGTCCCTGGCTGAACATCCTGCTTCCTGTGGTGACTCTACACAGGAAAGGGAGAGGGAATTTGAATGCAAAGCTCACTGTCTCTACTTTGTTGTTTTGTGTACTATACTAAGATAAAAAAATAATACCAATATTTACTATTTATTGAGCATCTTCTTTGAGTAAAGTCATGCACCAGTTATGTTGTGAAACTTATTAACAAATTTTACAAGACAATTAGTATTTGAACCCACATCTACTTGCCTGCAAGTTTCATAGTCTCTACTTCTATACTGATTTACTAGCATAATTAGAAGTCAACACAAAATTGAGTAAAATATATTCACTAACTTTTATTTTCCAATAAATTTAGGGAAAATTACAATATCCTATTTTACAGAAGGAACAATTTGGTCCTGTTTGTTAAACATGTTTAGGAATGTAATTTAAATACAGCAATCTAAAAGTTGACCAAGATGGACAATTGACTTAAGGCCTTGATTTGTGAGAGATAGATTGATAGCTGATATTCTTTTATAATTCCCAGATAGCAAGTAAGTACTACTTTTAAAAAAATCAAGCAATACCAAGGAATATAAAATAAAAACAATAAAATCCTTTTCTGTTTCCTGTACCTCCATTTTCTATTCTATGATAGAACTGCTGTTAAGGAAGCACATGTGTGCATGTGTGTGTGTGTGTGCACACGTGTGTGTAAGTGCATGTCTGAGTGTACATTTAAGGAAAATGGAGTAATATATGCGTGTTATTATGTAACTCTTATTTTACAAAACAGCATATCTAAACTTTACCATGTCATGGCACTTATGATTCTATAACATAAGTATATAGAATAATTGTAATAATTTTATTATTGATGGATATTTAAGTAGTTTCTATTTTTCTATTATGATAATGTATGAGTTCATATCTAACAATATAATTTTAAATGCTTCCATGTTGTGTACATAAGTCTGTATTATGCGTATGTGAAAGTGTTTGCAATAATTACCTTGTTGATGGATAATCAGATCATTTCTAATTTTCTGTAATGACAATGCTGTAATAAGTATATTTGTAAATATATTTGTTGAAATATGCATGCATTTATATTTGATTGGATTTTCTGAGTCAAGGTACAAGAACCATATAAACTTAGATTTGGTCATGTTACTTTCCAAAAAATACTATATCAATCTCATCCTACCAACACTCATTTCATCTCCATTTTGGCCCTACTCTGGATGTTTCTGGTCTCAATTTTCTGTAATCTAGTTGGTAAAAAAAATATCATTTTGTTATTTTAATGCATTAATTTTATTACTTTGAGGTTGACCACATATGCATTGTCTATTTAAATCTATGTTTGAGAATCAACTTTATAACTTTGACATTTTTTCATTAGATTGTCATCTACTTATTTTCAGTGTTCCTATAAGGACATAAATAAATAGTTGTCCTTTTTAATATGTTGTTAATATTTTTATCAGTTCTTCACACATTCTTTAGCTTATTTTAATTTGTAAAACTTAATTTTTATGTATTTATATTTGTCAATATTTTCCCCTCATATACTCTAGATTCTGTTAAGTTTGGGAAAGCTTTCCACATATTAGGATTATAAAAACATGGCTTTTATATATCTTCTTGTACATTTATGTTTTCAGTTGATCTAACTAGTTCCTTAATTTATCCAAAAATTAATTTCTGTATAAGATGTAAAATAGGAATTTATCTTTACTTTTATTCAAATGAACGGTTGCCTACCTTAAGCCCATTCTTTTCCTCTTAATTTTAAATACTACATTCTTAACTGTATTTTGTTCGTGTATATGTCTATATCTCTGTCAAGACCACACTGATTTAAAAGTCTTATATTATGTGGTCATTTGATATGTGCACCATAATTTGTATTCTTTTTTAAAATGGCTTAGACATATCCACTCATACACTCATTCAAATAAAGTTTGCAAACAATTTGTGAATTTGTAAAATGGGATTTTGATCGTCATTCTAAGATATTTTTAGACAATTTTGGTGAAAAGTGTCATGTGATTAACATGGTATATATCTCTATATTCAGGTTTACTCAGATTTTCTTTTATTGCCTGTAGAAAAGTAGTTTAGTTTTATTCATGAATATTTCAAACTTTTCCTGTTATGTAAACATGTTATAATTTTCTACTATATTTTCTCATTGGGTAATTATGGTATATAAGAAACTAACTTTGGACTATAGATTACATATCTAGTTTGTGAGTATATGTTACATCTCCCGATTTTCTATTATCTGCCATATACCATGTCAAGTTCTTTTCTTGCATTCTCTTATTTAATTGTTACCAGAAGCAAGCAAGAAAAACAAAAAACCCTATAATATTATTATCTCCATTTCAGAGAACGGCAAACTGAGGCTGAAGTAATTATTGTCTGACAACTAATGGTGTAGGGAGATACAAATCAAACCCAAGTGTGTTCGTCTCCATAGTCTGAACTCTTAACACTAGGTTGTTAAGTTCTAGTGATTTTTCATTTGAGGCTCATAATTTATAAGT
The DNA here is from genome assembly GCF_000325575.1 of Pteropus alecto. Taxonomy (NCBI): domain Eukaryota; kingdom Metazoa; phylum Chordata; class Mammalia; order Chiroptera; family Pteropodidae; genus Pteropus; species Pteropus alecto. The sequence goes on along the minus strand of NW_006442508.1, from coordinate 3,258,118 downwards.
AGACAATTTCTTCTGCAAATATTTATGATTTTTATTTTTATTTGTAAACTATTTTTTCTCTGTCCTCATTGCATAGGCTGAAATTTATTGGTTTATTTTCTATCAGAAGTTTTAATAAACTTTTTAAAAGATTCCAATATTTCAAAAAGAGCACTTTTGTGAACATTTTCCGAGTTCATCAAAAACAGAAAAGTACTTAGGAATTATCTCAAAATTTCAAGCGTTATGAGAAAAAAACGCTTGTTATTTACAGCATCAGATTTCAAAGTTTACAATTTGATCTTGATTTAAAATTTTATCTTAAAGAACAAATCAACAATCTTCATTAGAATCTTTTTATTTATTTATTTATTTTGGCTGAATTGACAGACCTTGACCTTAAGAATAATTTTGTGGTCTTGTGCTTGATTTCTAATTTTTATCTAAGGTAGCAGAGAAAGATTTGACTGTCCTGTAAACTACCGGTCCTCCTCCTCCTCCTTTTTCTTCTTCTTCTTCTTCTTCTCTTTTTTTTTTTTTGAAAAAATCTGGCATCTAAATGTCTGTCTTTTTTTGGCTTTGTTTAGACTGAGGAGGCATTGCTAGAAAGAAAATAATATCTTGAGTGACTAAATATTAATAAGTAATTTCCCTTATTTTATCTGTTACTCTCATTTAATTATCACAAAAAAAACTTTTGAGATTGGTACTATTTTTCTATTTCTAGATGTCAGACAATTATCTTAACTTCTTGGTAATTTAATTCCTCCTTTTCAAATATCAGAGCTACTACTTGTTTGCTTTTACCTTCGATTTCAGTTAGCAAATTTGATTTTATGTACAGAAACACAGATTTATTTGTATGCAAGTGTATTCAGATAATATTACTGAGAGAGTTTAGTCAGTGGGTTAAATGTATTAACTCTACCACTTACTCACTTTGTAAATTGGTGCAAATTGCCAATTCTCTGTGCCAGTTTCTTCAAAGGTAAAATGAAAAAATTAATATTTACATTATATGGTGTTGGAATAATTAAATTAGAGAATCAGTAATAATGTCTGGCACGCAATGTCTGGCATAGTATATGTCAATATGAACTATTGTTAATGATATATTTTCAATATGTGTAGTCAAAACATGAATAGAAATATTTACTAGTGTTTTAGATTTTTTTGAAATACGTCTCTTTAAAAACTGAAGATATTCTGTTAACTCTCTTTTTACCAGTTCCAACTTAGATCAATAGCGGAAATTATAATATTTAAGAAAAAAAGGAATTAAAAATCAAAAGTATTCCAAAATTAGAGTTGTGTAATAAAGCAACAACATATGCTGGGACTTATGGTGATTTTTCATCAACAAAATATTGAAGTTTATTTTTTACTGGCTAGATGTCTAATTCATTTAGTATTGCTTAGAAATATCCCAAACCACAAAGCTCTCTAGTAAATAGAGTAAACAAGTCATTCTTTTTAAAATGTTTAATGCTCTAGTATTATTGAATACATATGTAACCTAAATTTTATTTAGTTTTAAATATTTGTCTCAAAAAATCTCTTTGCCACAGTTATTCATTCACTTGTGCATTTTCGTACACATATTTTATGTCATCTAACTAGAAAATTATATTTTAACAAATTATAAACTTCTGTAACATTTGAAGAATAAAAATGTGATTGATCAGATCCTGCCAGCATGTTATATGGGGTATAAAAATTAGATAAATAGAATTTATAATTGGTGAATCTTATAAAATTAATTATCTAGATAAACTGAATATATTAGATTCTAAAAAAATTACTTTCTGAAATCAGTCATTAAATAATTTATTGTCTAATATGTATTTCAAACTAGCAAAATTTTCTAACAAATTTTTTTAAGTGGAGTGTATTAAAAATTTTCTCAGTGTCAGTTTTAAAACTTCAAAATCAATGTTTATCAAACTTTCTCATATAGCCACTGCATTCTGACATTTGTATTGAAATAAAGTAGCCAGACAAACATAAATCAAGAAAAAATATCACACAGATACACACACACACATCCAAGGTAGGAACTGTGGCAGACACAGATACAAGCCATCCACA
>NW_006442508.1:3244820-3255999 GCF_000325575.1 Pteropus alecto | reverse complement strand
GGTTCAGCTGGAAACCTCTAGTTGTCAATTCTTCAGAGTTCACCTCAGTTTTAATGGTCACATTATTTTGGAGGAAATCCCCAGACAATGCTTGAGCAAGATAATGTTTTAAGAGCCTCACGGTGTCCACACACATAGGACTTTCCTAGTGGGCAGTCTTTGCTCTATAGCTCTGTCATGCCGAAATACACTTGTCAGGTTACATCTTGGTCTGACAGCTGTCTCCATCCAATCTACTCCAATCTCTTTTCCTTCACAGATAGCACTCCTCTGTTAATCTTTTGCATTGCTAACTATTTCTCAGCTTCTGCATCCCAGAGAATCCAATCAGCTCAGGAATTGAACTCAAATGTTTTGTGAACTACATCACCACATTTGAAAAATAAAGTAAAATTTCCCTTAAACGATATGCTTACCATAGCACCTAACCTAAAAACTGCTTGAGTGCAATTTGAATTTTTTTCTCGCAACACTAGTGGAACTACACCAACTTTAGTCATTTGCATGCTTAGTTTATATCTTCACATATTATTGATGGCACTTTCCCATTATATATCTTGGATTACTTACAAGCTGAACACAGAAACTTGTGAAAATATATATCTATACACACATATACATATGTGTATTCATGTACACATAATATGTAATATGTATGCCTTTCTGTTACATAATCACAGAGATATAGCATAGTATCTCTCATACTATTTTGATAGGTGAATGAATAAATACATGGATGCATTCATGGCCAAAATTACATAGTATAATAATGCAGTTAAATTTTAAGGTACAAAATAGTATCACTTTAGTATCCCAAAATAGTGTCATTAAATTATATTTTGAGATATTTATTGAATATCTTGAATTAGAGGAAGCTAAATTTTCAGAAGTAATCAGCGAGAAATCAGGCTTTGCAAATGAACCTGGGGGAATCTCTGACAATAATGCAGAATGGCAGCTGACAGAACATATCATGTTAGACCACTCATATGAGAGAGTATAAAATATTTCCTTGTTTTGCTATATTTCTATCCCCAAGATGTGTTGTATGATTCTTTTTTTTGTCAGTAAGAACAGAAAGTATAGATTAAAGCAGTTCTATAAAGAAAACTATATCGAAGGTGCTAGGGTAGCGCATGAGCATAATTATACAATAAATATAATACTGAAAAATATGTAAATATGTTTTTCAATGGAATATTTTCATAATTGGATTATTTTATAAATTTATTAAGGATCTTACAAGGTGAATGAGTCCCTTTAGTGATTTCCCTTGGAAAGTAAATAATCAATTCTTAATTTCTATGTTTGTTTTGAGTTTTCTTTAGAGAAGTACATCATGTATATTCAAATGTCTTCTGTGAGTACATGTTATACATATCAAAAAAGAAACAACATACACCAAAATTAAAATACTGGATAAAAGCCAATCTTAGATTATCTGAGAAGAATGAGGAAATAACTCTGCTTCTATAAAAAGAAAAAAGAAAACACTTATAAAAACATGTTGAGTGGAGTGATTATATACATTAGCAACATAAAATGTTAGAATAACAGAAAAAAATATAATAAACTGCAAAACAACTTTCCACTTAAGAGATCAAAGCATTCTCTACTGCATTATCTCATTTAACATTAACTTCTACCTTGCTGGGAAAGCAACTGAACTTATTACATACAAACTATTATGAATTCTCAGTTCTTCCTATACATTCTGAAAGAGAAATCTTAAATTAAACAAAAACTTTATAAGCTTGCTTAAGAGCTGAATCTAGTTTATGGATACCGTTATCATCACAAGGTCTAAAATCACTTATTTTAAGACAAGAACTCCTACACTCTAAATCAAGTCTAGATAAAATTACAAACATTGTAGGAAAACTATGAATATCTTGATTAAGACAACACAACTTTTAACCAGGCCACAAAACAAAAGTAAAAATCCCTAGTGATGACAAATCATACCTTCAGTTGAGGTTTACAAAGTAAAGGCTTCTTTATTTGAGACATTAATTTCATTCTCCTGATTTATTGTCATATCCTCTTACCTGATCTACCAATTTCTATTCTTATTTCCATAGTCTCCATCCAGTAGCCAGTCATCCTTTCAAAATAAAAGCCATGGGAAACATGGTGGAGTGAGAGATGTCCCCAGATCTCTCCCTTTGAAACAACAATAAGCTGAGCATCTAAAACTCAACAACAACAACAACAACAACAACAACAAAACTGCACACCGTTATGTCTGAGCGTGGGTTCTGCGATCTAAAACTCAACAACAACAACAACAACAACAAACTGTACACCGGCATGTCTGAGCGTGGGTTCTGCACATGAGAGCTACCATAGGTCAGAACTCTGGGTATTGGGCAGTAGACTGGTAGAAATAAAGAAGCTGCCTCTTGTAGCTGCCCAAGCTCCCTTTAGGAGGAGGGAGAGGGGAGAAGGAGTGGCGAGTTCCCTGAACAGCCCTGCCTGGAAAAGCTGCAAGCTCTTCGTGGACAGCTGGCAGTAGAGCCATTATCAGGGAAGAAGCGGGATGGCAGAAAAACAACAATTGATTTGTACTGGCCACAGTTGCAAAACTAAAGATGAGCAAACACTGTGGAGCCTTAGGGGAATCTGAGCAAATGCTACCAAAGCTGTTGCTAACACGGATAGGTATGGAAACTGAGGGTAGCAAGCATGATTAAATATCTATCAGAAAATAAAAAAGGCATTTTTAAGGCTTTATATTAAGCAGAGATCCAAGAGGCTTAGACGCCACCTACTGGAAACCAAAAGAAAAGTGCCTTCTTTGCAGCAGGCTAAAGAGAGACCTTTGTATAATAAATCTTCTTTCTGGTTAAAAAGCAGAATACATTTCCATTAATTCCCAGGCAGAGAAATAGTTCATTAAACACCATGAACAACCAAAGTGACAAGGCATTTCAGAATAAAAGAGAAAATTTTCCATAAAATAAACTTTCAGATATAGAAATATGCAATTTAGATGTCAGAGAATTCAGGATGGTACTTCTGAAAAAGTTCAGAGAATTCTGAAATGAGTCCTATCAACAATTTCAGGATTGAAAGTCATAGGACGCTTATTTGGAATTTCCATTATAAGCAATAAGATATTATGAACACAGTATTGCAAAGTTAGGAACCAGATCTTTCTTTCTTTGTTATCATATTCATTTATTCACTTTCTTCTAACATACTAATCATACCTCTGACACAGGGCTTTTGGACTTTCTCTTCCTTCTGCCTGAATCTCTTTTACCCTGGAATTTACGGAGCTCTTTTTTACCCTCGCTTAAAAACTATCTCCTCATTTACCTTTTCCATGAGCACTATGTTTAAAGAAGAATCTATTACTCTTCTGCAAAATTAGCCTCTAAATCTTGTTGTATTCCTTTGTTTTTTTCTTTTATAGCATTCCGCACTCTGACAATAATTTATATTTTTTGGCATATTCACGTATTGGTGGTCTCTGTCACTGAAATTTAAGAGACATAAAGGAAGATGTTTTTATTTACTGTTTTAATTAGAACAAAGACCAGTCCATATTAAGGGCTCAGTGTTTATTTGATAAATGAATGAATGTATACATCTAAACAAAAACTCTATCATTACTCTCTTGGAAATAGTTCACCTAATTAATAATGGAGAGATTATTAATTAAACATCAATCTTCAGAATTTATCTAGATAATTTGACTTCTCAATATAGGACTATTCGAAGCAAACAGGATATGGTATAAATAAATAATATGAATGAATGAAAAAATCGTTATGCACTATAAGACATTTTACAATTTCACTGAATATATTATTCTTCGGAATTCAATCCTAAAGAAAAAGGTTGATTCTATCACAATATTATTCACTTAAAACAATAGGATTTAATTTGGAGAGTAATGAAATAAAGGGCTAATTTAAAATATGGGAATTCCAATATTAGGAAACTGAATTCAACAATACATTAAAAAATCATACCTATGATCAAGACGAATTTATTCCCAGGATGCATAGTTCGTTCAATATCTGCAAATCAATTAACGTAATATACCACATAAAAAATAAAAGATAAAAATCATATGATCATATCATAGATGAAGAAAAAGTGTTTGACAAATTTCAACATCCATTTATGATAAAAAAAAAAACCTTTCATCAAAGTAAAAAAAGAGAAAACATGTATTAACAGAATATATGCCACATATGACAAACCCACAGCTAACATCATAATCAATGGTGAAAAGATAAAAGTGTTTTCCTTAAGATCAAGAAAAAAACAAGAATGTCTACTTTCACCACTTTTATTCAACATAGTATTGGAAAACCTTGGCATAATAATCAAACAAGGAAAAGAAATAAAAGACATCAAAGTTGTAAAGGAAGAAATAAAACTCATTATTTGCAGATGACATGATACTATATATAGAAAACCCTAAAGAACCCACTAAAAAACTATCAGAAATGATAAATGAATTCCATATAGAAATATAGATACTAAACTCATGGACCTTGGATTTAGAGAGCATTTTATGAATTTGACCTCCAGGAGAAGGGAAATGAAAGCAAAAATAAATGAATACGACTATATCAAACTAAGAAGATTGTGCACAGCAAAAGAAACTATCAACAAAACGAAGAAGCAACCAAATGAATAGGAGAAGATATTTGTAAACAACGCCTTCAATAAGGGTCTAATATTCAAAATATATATAAAAAACTCATACAACTCAACAACAAAAAGTTAAACAATCCAATCGAAAAATGGGAGAGGACCTGAATAGACACTGCTCTCAAGAACATACAAAAGACCAACAAACATGAAAAGATGCTCAACTTCATTAGCTATTAGGGAAATTCAAATCAAAACCATAATGAGATATCACCTCACACCTATTAGAATGGCTATCGTCAATAAGACATGTAATAACAAGTGTTGGAGAGGTTGTGAGGGAAAAGGAACTTTCACATGCTGCTGGTAGAAATGTAAATTGGTATAGTGACTATGGAGATTCCTCAAAAAAATCAAGAATAGAATTATCATATGACCTAGCAATCTCACTTCTGGGTATCTACCCCCGAAATTTGAAAATATTTATCCATAAAGATATATGCACCCCAATGATTATTTCGGCATTATTCAAGACAGGGTAACAACCAAAATTCCTTTCAATGATTAGATTCAGAAGATGTATTACATAAATATAGTAGAATATTATTCAGCCATAATAAAAGATGAAATACTGCCATTTGTGACAACATGGATGGATTTTTAGACTATCGTACTAAGCAAAATAAGTCAGAAAAACTTGAGAACCCTATGATTTCACTCCTATGTGGGATATAAAACTGAAAGCAACAAAAGAATAAGACAAACAGAGACTCATGGACATGAACAACAGAATAGTGGTTACCAAAGGGAAAGGGTAGAGGAGGTAAATAAGGGTAAATGGGGTCAAATATATGGTAACAAAAGTTAATTTAACTTTGGGTGGTGAACACACTGTGCAATACAAATATGACGTGTTATAGAATTGTCCACTTCGAAACCTATATAATTTTATTAACCAATGTCACTCCAATAAATTTAATGAAATAAAAAAGAAAGAGAAATTAAGAAAACAATCCCATTTATAATTTCATCAAAAAAATAATAATAATACCTAAGAGTAAATTTAACCATGGGGGTAAAAAACATATACTTGGGAAATTGTTAAGACATTGAAGAAAGAAATTAAAGAATAAATGGAACCATATACTGTGCTCTTGGGTAGGAAGAATCAACATCATTAAAATGTCCATACAACTCAAAGCAATCTACAAATTCAACACAATCTCTATCAAAATACTAATGGTATTTTTCACAGAATTGGAACAACTAGTCCTGAAATTTATGTGGAATCACAAAAGATCTTAAATAGCCACAGAAATCTTGAGAAAGAAGTACAAAATTGGAGGTATCATACTATCTGATATCAAACTATACTACAGGTTTATAGTAATTAAAACAGCATGGTACTGGCTTAAAAGCAGACACATAGATTAATGAAACAGAATTGAGAGCCCAGAAATAAATCCATGCCTATATGGATTTATTTAATGAAGCAGAATTGAGAGCCCAGAAATAAATCCATGCCTAAATGTCATTTAGTCTATGGCAAAGGAGGCAAGAATATACAATGGGGTAAAGACAGCCTAGTCAATAAATAGTGTTAGGAAAACTGGGCAGATACACACAAAAACAAAAACTATACCACTTTTTTACACCATATTCAAGAATAAACTCAAAATAGATTAAAGATTCAAATGTGAAAACCAAAACTATAAAACTGAGAGGAAAACATAGGTAGTAAGCTCTCTCACATTGATCTTAGTAATATTGTTCTGGACATGTCACCTCAGGCAACGGAAATAAGAAAAAATAAACAAATGGGACTACATCAAACTAAAAAGATTTTGCACAGCAAAGGAAACCATCCACAATACAAAAAGACAATCTACTGAATGGAAAAAATATTCACCAATGATACATCAGAAAAGGGGGTAATACCCAAAATATATAAAGAAATTATAAAACTTAACAGTAAAAAACCCAAAAAATTTCATTAAAAATCTGTCAGAGAACCTGAATAGACATTTCTCCAAAGAGGACGTACAGATGGCCAATAGACATATGAAAAACATTTAGCATCACTAATCAGCAGAGAAATGTGAATTAAAACCACAATGAGATATCACTTCACCCTTTCAAAATGGCTAACATCACTAAATCAAAAACAAAACAAAATAAAAAACAAGTGTTGACAAAAATGTGGAGAAAAAAGAACCCTCATGTACTGTTAGTAGGACTGCAAATTGGTTCAGCCACTATGGAAAACAGTTTAGAGGTTTCTCAAAAAAATTAAAATAAAACTATCATATGACCTAACAATTTCACTTTTGGATATTTATCCAAAGAAACCCAAAACACTAATTTGAAAAGATATATGCATCCCTATGTTCATTTCAGCATTATTTACAATAGCCATGATATGAAAGCAAACTCAGTATCGATTGATCGATGATTGGGTAAAGATGCAGTACATGTATACAATGGATATTATTCAGCCATAAAAAAAACTAAATCTTACCATTTACAACATCATAGTTGAACCTAGAGTTTATTATGCTAAGTTAAAAAAGAAAGACAGAGAAAGACAAATATTGTATTTGTTCAAAATTTGTTCAAAAAAAGAAAGACAGAGAAAGACAAATATTGTATTTGTTCAAAATAACTGAACAAACAAAACAGAAACAGAGTCAGATACAGTGAACAAACTGATTGATGGTTGCCACTTGGAAGGCGGGTGGGAGAGCTGGGTGAAAAAGGTGAAGGGATTAAGAAGTACGAATTGTCAGTTACAAAATAATCATGGGGATGTAAAGTATAGCTTAAGGAATATAGTCAATAATCTTATATGAACTATGTATGGTGCCAGTTGTATGGTGCTAGCTGGGTACAAGACTTACTGGGGTGATCACTTCCTAAGTTATATAAATATCTGACCGTTATGCACTACACCTGAAACTAATATAATATTAAGTGTCAACTCTAATTAAAAAAATGAAAATAATAAAATGTGGAATTCCCCCAAAATGTGTTTCAGCCAATACTTTAAAATATTATGCATTCAATTTCAGTGAACATGGACCTAAGATTAAAAACTGCAGTCATAGATTCAAAATATTTAATGTTATAAAAAAATTTTAGTGTCCCCTGGTCCAAACTCTTCATTTTAAAGGTGAATGAATAGAAGAATATGGAGTTAACATGGCTTGTGAAAGGTTAGATAACTGTTAGATGATAAATTAATATTTTAACACAGCATACAAAAACAGTGCTTGTTTATAATATTTATACTGAAAAGATTTTCCAAACCAAAATTTCTGACATAGCACCTTGCATATGTTCTGAAATCAGTTGAAAGTCCCTAATATATTAAACCTGCAAATTCCATGAAGAAGAAAGTTCTACTAGGTCTTGCATTTTATACATGTTTTTCCAAAGTGCTCCGTAAATATTTTTTCATCGGTTTTTGACAATCTGCCTATTTATATCTCATCAACACCTTTTAAATTTTTTACAATAAGTACTGCATTATATATGTCTAATAAATGGTTCCAAATAAGTTATATCCATTGTGTAATACTTAATTGAATTGCTTAACAAATCACATTATTTTTCTCAGCCAGATTTGTTGGAGAAAATGTATATGTGTGTCTTCTAATTTTTAATATTTGTTTATATAATAATTTTTAAAATTTCAGATAGTATATTTTCATTTCTAGAATTAATTTCTTATTTATTTATTTGCAGCCGTGATTTTTTACTAAGTCTAAAGAAAAAGAGACTTTTTCTGTTCATGTTCTTGTTAATACACTAACAAAGGCCTTTCACATACTTTTGTGTCTTAGCTAGAAGGATTAGTTTGCCCCTCAGTTTGCCTGAGAAGACATTCTGAAGGCAAACTCTTCTAGAAAAACCCAAAGAGATCAACTAGCTAAATTTTTAAAAATTTAAAAATTTGTTAATGGTACAATAAATATTAAAATAAATAAACTTGAATAAAATATATATTTAACATAGCATTTTTAAATTGGAGCACATTTATATGCGCACAGTATATGTAAAGTTTTTCTGACTAGATTTTCAAAACCTCTTGAGTAACCTCTAAAATGATCAAACATATATACCTATATTTGACAAATATTATTATTTTATCTACCTTCTCATGCCAATTCCATTATTCAGAAACACTTATCTCAGTGCTTGCTAATGTTAAAATTAAACTTGTTACCATTAAATTTTTAAAATATATTGAATAAATCCTTTTTAAATAATGATAAACAAATAGAAAATATCTATATCAAATGATATAGATATTTCACAGTATCTTCAGTATTTTTGACGGGGAAACATCATGTAATTTCTAACTTAGCTCCACTAAGAAAATCTCCTCTTAGGTAATACCTTGGTATATGATTTAGAGGGTCCATAGGTCTGTGCTAATCCTCTTTTTCTGATAAAAGGTCCTGTTCTCATGCTTACACAAGTGGTAAATGTCTGAAACTAGGTCTATCATAATGTGCAATATCTTGACTCAGTGACTGGTCCAAGTGAGCCTCTGACAGGCCAATCAATGTGCTTCCCTTTTCATTTTGACTGATAGGTTGGAAGTAATTTTTGGATATGTGCCAACATTAGCCTTCAGTCATTAATAGATGAAATAATAATCTCTCAGGTTGTTCATTTGTTCTTATTCCTACCTAAAGCTTTAAATCATTTTTGTTAAGTAACTTTCCATGAGTTTGCATATATAAACAACCACTTTGACGTCTCTTCTTAAAGAAAAATCTAAAACATTATCCCCCTATATTTTATTAACTGAAATAGAAAGACACAAATAAACGGCAACAAAAAAGGTATCTTGTAAAAAAGAGAAAGAAAACAACTTTTACATATAGTATTTTAAGGGAATGATCCACTATGCATTAACCTTAAGTAAATTTGGTTTTATAAATTATTTTTTATTCACATTCAAGGTCTTATTTTTTGCAGTTCATAAAATAGAAATAAAGATAATACTCCTAATAATATATGTGTATATTTGGTGCCTTTAAAATTTGTCAAATTATTCAAAACAACTCATGTATCTCTTTTACATTGCAGGATTAAAGGAATTAAGCATTCTCCACAGTATTGTCACAACTCACTGGTGTATTAGGATTCATTAAAACAGTTTGTAACATAACAAAATGTAGACATTTTAATGGTAAGTAATTTATTTTGAATGAATCAGAGGAAATTCAATGTTATCTCTGATGTAGTCTCCCCTTATCCATGGTTTGCTTTCCACAGTTACAGTTACTCAGGGTCAACTGAAGTCTGAAAACATTAGGTAGAAAATTTCAAGAATAAATAATTCATAAGTTTTAACTTGCATGTCATTCTGAGTACATTCTGAGTAGCATGATTAAATCTCATCTTTTCTCACTCCATCCCACCTGGAACATGAATTATCCGTTGTCCAAAATATCCACACTGTTTATGCTACTCACCTGTAAGTCACCTAGTAACCCTCTTGGTTATCAGATCAACAATCTCTGTATGACTGTAGTACCTTTGTTCAAGTAACTCTTATTTAATAATGGCCCCAAAGCACAAGATGTTGGAAATCTGGATATGCCCAAGAGAAACTATAAATTGTTTCCTATAGAGGAAAAGCTACATATATATAGAAAAAAAAAACATAGTATATATAGGGTTTGGTGCTATCCACAGTTTCAATTATCTACTAGGGAGGTTGTAACTTCTGTGGATAAGGGGGAACTACTATTATGACTATCAGTCATTTATATTGCTATATCTTTTTTCTTGTGTTGAGGAAAAGGAAACGAATTAATTAATAGTGTCTTTGGAATTGAGCACAATATATAATCTGCCATTTTTTTCAGCCTCAACCCACAAAGAACTCTTTTTGGGACTCAATGGTTGAGCTCAGTATAAATTATTGAGGAACTTTAATTCCTTAAAGAATAATTTTGGATTCATCAAAATATGAATGCTTCCAGAGCACTGTCATGCATATAAATGTCATCCTTTATGGGTGACTTTCATTAAGGGAAAAAGAAGGTCGAAATCAATTGACTTAGATTGTCACCTTTATTTACTCAATAAATCTTTAGTGGGTTCTTGATATGTCAAAGTCACTAAATCTGTTAACGCTATTTCTAACTTATTCTAATTAGTAGAAGAAATATTAATCCTAGATAATACATTTTCAACAATATTAGAGCAGGAATTATTGTCGAATTCATTTCCTAGTACTTAGATCTAACTTAGTATATTTAAAAAACTGCCAAACTGCTTATCTCCATGAGCTTGCAGTAAGGAAGAAAAAATGATCTTACAAATATTGCTTTTAAGTAAAAAATTTAGTTGCTAAAAAGTGTACTTTAATGAATATAATAAAAAGCATTTTAGATACTACAAAAATTAATTAATTATCTTTTAAAACAACTTAAGATGCTTTCCCTGATCTAGAACAACAACAAAAAAATTGCTGAATGAAGAAGAGAAGAGATATTTTTTAGAAAAATCTAGAAGTTAAAAATTTTTCTGGATATTAAGGGTAAATAAA
>NW_006442508.1:3234012-3243254 GCF_000325575.1 Pteropus alecto | reverse complement strand
TAAGCCACACCAGAAACTGAGGCCAGCTGCCTCCAGTGTGAGTCTAGGTGCTGCTCAGCAAGGGGTACCTGAATTGTTGAGGATATACCTGGATATGGCTTGGGTAGGGCCGCGAGTTGGGGGAGGCAGAGTTTCAGGGAATCCTCTGGGCAGAACAACCTCTGTTATCCAGTTTGATGATGTCACAACTATGACTGTGCTGTATCTGGCGCAGTGGTAAGAGGGAGGGCTCAACAGGGAATAATAGACACCACCACACTTCTGTACTCAGCGAGTCTCACTCCAACAATGTCTCCCTGTAAGTCTCTGGTGCCCCCTGCACACAGTCGAGTAGGCGCTGGTGCTCAGAGTGAGTAGGTCCATCACCATGAAAATCTGCTCACGGACATGGCCCCTTTAAGAGGTGTCTGTCACTGCCGCTGCCTCAGCCTTTGTCTCACTCAGCCGCTGGGGACTGAGAAGCCCCGCATCCTTGCCCCGTCCTACCTTCTGTCATTGTAGGGTGATTTCTTGAATTTCTCCCTAGTTGTATGGCTTATTCATCTAGATCCCAGGTGATTTTTCCTTACTGTTTGCTCCTTGTTTCTGTCACAATTTTGATTTTGTCACCAGAGGGATGAACAGAGCCTCTGTCATCTCCACCATTTTTTTTCCCCTCCATATAGAGACTTTTATGTAGGTAAGTAAAATCAAATTGCCATTAAACATCTCTGAACCATAAAATATAAGAAAATGATTAAATATGTGTTCTATATTCCAAACACAAATACTACAGACTGCAAGTTCTATATCAAAATGAGATATTCTTTATGAATTAGAAAATTTTTCATATAAATTATCTGATATTCAAGACCTCAATATATCCGATTTCTGATAATAAGATACTCAGAGGATTATTCCAAATTACTAGGCAAGATTACTAGTTTCACTATTACAATAAAAGAAAAAAAAATCTATTTCCTCAAATTGTTTCTGTCATGGTAGAACCTGTTTTCTCTGGAGAAATATCCCAGATAGTAAGGAAAAAGGTCAGGAGGGGTGAGGATAGTAGATAATTAAACACACATTCACTATTATAGAAAGCTATTCCACGTCATAGTGCCTATACCATCTGTATACTAAACCTCTGTTTGCTTTGTCTTGAGCTTTCTCTGGCCCAAAACAAATTAGTAATTCTCTTATGTGGAACTCTACCCATGGGAAGGAAAGCCAACTTTAAAATCTCAGGTTACTAATGAAAGCTCTGACTCTTATACAGCACAGATCTACCTCAACATATTCCACAGCAAGATTCACTCACTAACATTTCAGTTGGGTTTGAACATGCTTGTCTCAAACTCAACAGCCACTATTAGAAATGTGACTCACTGACTCCTTGATTTTTCCCATATTGTTTTTTGCCCCAAAAGGTCTGGTACAACCATGGTAGAAATTACTAAGACCCCCAAATATTAGTGAGGGTAGGATTTTACCCTCGAAATAGAGAAAGAACAATCTAAAACATGTTCATGAGCATCAAAAGGACTGTATAAATAGACTATGTTTGGCCTCACTACCAATACGTCCACATGGAGCTGGTCAGGCTGCCTAGTTCACAGCCAGAGTAGTTGCCTAGACCCCAAACCAATCTGGGATTAGATAAAACAGAGAGGAAGTATCACATAGGGGCAAAAAGGCACTGGCCTTATTACCACATAGCTGCATGAATCCAAAAAGGGGGAGAAAGGGCAATAAATGTGTCCTATGTTTTCTTATCGCATGACTGCAGGAAGAACTAAAGAGGATCCAGACCATGGAATCTTAACTTTAAGATAAAGAACCATCTTAGGTTTTCAGGATGAATCAGAAAGTATACTGCCCTTTGTATCACTTTGACATACTGTAATAAAATCTTTGATTTTCCTTTGCAGAGAGTCATGACAGACCACTTAGATTTATGACCACTTTACCACTTATTTATGCCCCTGTGCCAAGTTGATTTCCAAAGATGACTATGGAGTATTGGGAAGGGTCTAAAGATGGCAGAAAATGACAACTGGTAAGGACTATTCTCCTTTGCTGAGATAAGCAATAAGGGTGAGATCCTTTGAAGAATAAAGATTGTGGCTAAGAACGACAAATAGGAAATCGTTGTTTGAAGAAAAAGGTTAGCTAGAAACATTGAGAGAGATGATAAGGTAATAACACAATCAGCAGTGAGCAATTTAGACTCTAAATTGAGTGAATCTACCAGGTTAATAACTCTTGTACACTCTGGGCATTTACAGTTCTGTTTCAGAGACTTTCAGAAAAAATTGATTTCTTTTTCTCTTACAGTTCGAATGAAAGTTTCTACTTCTCATAACTGAGAATTTAGAATTTCTTTCCTAAGATTAGACAGAAGTTAGTGACTGAAATCATCAAGTTCTATTGAAAATAGTGACTACCAAAAAAAAAAATAGTTTGGCCTTTCAGAAGAAATGGACATCTTTGGAAGTAAACATAAAAATACCTTCGAAAAAAGAAAAGTCAGATTAGGGGTTTGGGATCACAGAATGGGAAAATAATAAAATCAGCAGTAAGAAAAAGCATGGCAAATGAAAGGTGTTTCTGCACAAAATTCAGTTAAATAGAGCATAGACGATAGCAGCATTACAGGGGAGTGCTAACGACAAAAATTAAAATTAAAAAATATAGAAGAAACATTTTGTGGGAATAGTAGACCAAGATTCCAAATTCCATCTATAAGCTTCTAAATGCAAATATGCTTCATACTTTTTTTCTAGAATTTAGAGTAGGAAATACTATTATTGAAATTACATTAATTTTAAGAACATTGTCACTACTGTATCCCTGTAGAACCATGTTACTAAAGTAATCAGTAGGCAAGTCAACTTTATCTGGTCTATATATAATTGTACATTCCAGGACAAACTCTCCTTAAATGGAATTTTACATAATGATGAGTCTTGATACTTAACAATATAATTTGTTGTAAACTTTACTCTCAAACTGTCTTAACCTGATTATTTTAAATTTCTATAAAAATAAGTTTAATCCCTTTTCACCAGATTTTTATATTTTAACAAACTAATAATAAAGTGTCTATTTTTTTGTACAATAGTAATTTATGGGGCAGGATAAGGAAATGTGTGTCCTTCAGCCTGTTTGTCCAACTCTGCAGTACACAGGAATAGATGAGGAAGTCATCATTCAATAGTTGTACATGACATATTTATTGAATATTTAGTATGTGCTAAATGTTGTATTATCTGCTGGGTAATAACACTTTAAAGTTATACTGTGAAAAGTGATCCGTATTAACAAGGGAAACACTTTTTTTGTCTAATATATCTATTATGACAGGAAAAAGTGTGAAAACTAAGGACAAATATTACTTGGTAAATAGGATTTAGAGAGCAGAAATGAGAAATAAAGCATAGCATACCAGACCCTGGGGGAAAGGGTAACAGAGGAAAGCAGGGACGATAAGTAAGGAAATGAAACTTCCAAGAAATTATAGAAAGGATATTTGGCTTTAACTGAACAAAATGGGAAATTTAAATGCGCGTGTGTGCTGGTGCATCTGTGAATAAAAAATACATGTTTGCCCTTTCTGCTGGAATTTCATTAGTTATAAGCTTACTGAGCTTATATATATTCCCAGAAGTAGGAGAATATAAAGATAGAAACACCTAAAAGGATACTACTCACTGAAAAATATGGAAAGGGAGATTTTAAATCGTTAGCACCTAAAAACTTCATGACTCTTGTTTCTTGATTCTTACCTATTTCCTAAGCCAGTCTCAGCTCTTCTTTAACACCTAAGAATGTATAACTGTTTGTTTTTCTTTCTGAGAAGGAAAACGACCTCAACCCAACAACCTCAATCACTAGAAATATCAGAGTACAGAAAATATTCTCCTCATCCCAGTTTGAGAAAGCAATGATAGGTATTTTTGTATGCAACGTTCTTGGCTGCATAGTTCTGGTGATTTTAATCACTAGGACTATTTTCTCTCCACGGTACCTCCAAGTGCCAAAGGAGAAGGGGTTGGCCCTTTGGTTTCCTCCACAACTGAACTGTAATCCACCTGGAGGATTACAACTGAGCTATTTTCTCTCATCTTATTCAAATAGGACATTATTTAATAACATGTAAATGTGAGGAAATTTCGTACTCTTTGCTTCAGTTTGTTCCTATAAAAAATTAGGAATAGTACATGCTTATAAGAGGTTTTAGAGGGATCAATAGATAATATATATATAAACCACTTGAAACTGTGCCTGATACTTTTAAGAACTTAATAAATGTTATATATTGTGAAAGAGGAAAAATATTCTTTCTTCCACTCTTCTAGGTTTGTGGCTGAGACACTCCCCTATAATAAAAGACAGATTAACAGGAGAAAAACAAATTGAAGTTTAATATCATGAATACTACCTGCACATGTGGGAGAGACCCAAGAACTGAGTTACTCCCTGAAATGGCCCAAGTCACCACCTTAAATATCATCTCCAGCTAAATACAAAAGAAGATGTTATGGGAGGATAATAGAGAAAGCACAGTAAACAAGGGTAAGACTGTTATGCCAATTTAAATCTCAGCCTTTTCCATCCATGAGTTTCTAGAAATTTATAATCATCCTTCTCTTCCTGGTACAGAGAACGAGAAACTCTTACAAATGAAAATTTCTCTTATAAATGTAAATGTCTCTTACAGAAAAGTAACTTCCCTTTCATTGTCAAAGCTTCTCTTGTGTCTGCTATTTCTTAAAAATGACCAGCTCAAAATAATCGATATGCCAAAGAAGCATGTTTTGGAGTGTATATCTTTATCTTCAATGTAATCATTAACATCATCATCATCTTGTTTATTTATTTATTATTACCTAACATATTTCATTGTCTACTCCTTAGAACTATCTTTAGAGCAGAAATCTTACCTAATACCCCTGCAGTCTCTAACTTATTCTCCCAATGCATAAAACGACCAGAATATGCTATGACATTTTGCAAACACAGTCTTTATTTATGCTTTTCTTTCTTTATCTATTCAACAACACCTACTAAATAGAATACTGTGTGTTCAACACTAAGGTTAAAGCTGATTTTGGAAGGCAGAAAGAAGACCAACTCTGTTCACAGTTTTCTAAATAGCTGCTAACTTCCTATTAACTCTTTTACGCATTATCTTTATATCCTAGAAACTGTGTTGCTAGACAAAATGATCACTCTGTCCAAATCAGTTTTCTATGAGCCGTTACTTTCTAGACAAATTATAATAGGGTCTCTATAATTAAATTTAAATTGTTAAGTACAAAACATTTTTAGTACTTAATAAAGTAATTGTAAACTTTTATTGAACACTTCCTATACCTGTTACATTTTTTCCCAAATTTTTCATGTATGTTACCTCATTAAATCATTACAACAGTGTTAAGTGAGTATTATCTCAATTTTACAGATAGTCACTAATGTAAAGGAAAGTTAATTAATCTACCCAAAGTTACACAGATGCCAAGTAGCAAAGATTTGATTGAAATCTGACTATAGATTTCTAGTTAATATGGCAGAGTAGGCAAACACTGTGCCTACCTCCACTCATGACCACCACACCAAAATTACCACTAAACCACAGAAAACCATCATTGAGAATAGCCTAGAATTTAGCTAAAGAGAAGTCCTACAAATAAGAACATACATAAAAAGCCACCTTGAGCCTGGTAGGAGGAGACACAGAACAGGCTGATCCCACATCCCTGTGTGGCAGTTAAAAATCCAGAATGATAGCTCAGCTGTGGAGGTACCCCTGGAGGAGTGAGGGGTTTCAGACCCACACCAAGCTCTCCAGCTCAGGGTTCCAGTGTCGGGAGGAGAAGTCCCAACAAATTCTGGTTGTGAAAACCAGTAAAGGCTATGGCTGAGTGAGACAAGGGCAGCTGGAGTCCCAGGAGTTCTTCTTAAAGGGCCCACTGATGGACTCACTCACTCACTCTAAGCTCTAGTGCTGGGCAGCTTGAAAAGTGCCAGGGATACACAGTTTGGGGGCAGGGGACTGAATTGTCTAGTTTCAGGGTGGAGGCAGGAGGGGCAGCTTTCTCCCAGACAAAGTAATGGCAAAATCCATTGTTTCCTTCTTCAGCCCTACCCACTCCTGGTGTGCAGATGTGGGAAGCAGCCATATCTGAGTCTCCATCAAACTGGCTAACACTAGTCATGCAGCCCTAATGATTCCTTGAGAACCTACCCTACCCAACTTGTGGGCCCACCCAAGCTGCTTCCAGTGTCCTTTCCATACATTTGGCCTGTTTTGGTTCATTCTATGACATGTTCTAAGAATCTCTCAAAGATTCACGAACCCAAACAAGTAGCATCTAACCTTGGTGTGCCTTGTACCTCTTGTTCAGCAGCTCCAAGCACAGCACTAGTAGCAGCAGGCGTTGGTTCATGGCTTGGTCTCTCAAGGCACCTCCAAGCCCAGCATGATAGCGGCCATCTGCAGAATACTTACTTGGTGGCTCATGCCATGTGGCCCCAGGCAGAGTACAGGTGGCAGCTAAACTAGGCTCATGGCAGGGCCTCTACCAGGAGGCCCTGAACCAGCAAGCCTGGTAAGTAGCTTTAATTGAAGGTTGGGCACCACGAGGAGCTCCGTCTGAGGACACATCTAAAAAGAAAACTGGAAAGGTACCAGAGCCTTGCTAAAGCAAATTCTACTATGTAGTGTTGACTCCTGCATGATAGTTCCTCCACTACAGTCACCGTACAGCCCTCAAAACAAATCAGAACAAAGATCAGTTCCTACCATTGATGTGCAAACAGTAATCAAGGCTCAACTACAACAGAAGGGCACACATAAACCACACAAGGGACACAGCTGGAGCACCAGGCTCAGGTGACCAGGGAAGATTGTGCCACTTTGCCCCAGAGGACACTATATACATAAGGCCACTCTACTGAGACTGGGAAACATAGCAATTCTACCTAGTATATAGAAACAAGCACAGCAAGGAAGCCAAAATGGAGAAAAAAGGAAAAAAATGTCCCAAGAGGAAGAACAGAACAAAGCTCCAGAAAAAGAACTAAACAAAATGAAAATGAGAAATCTACAAGATGCAGAGTTCAAAACACTGGTTATAAGGATGTTCAATGAACTTAGGGGAAGAGTAGAGGAACTAAGTGAGTACTTTAACAAAGAGGTAGAAAACGTATAAGTAGAGATAGAAAACATAAAAAAAGAATCAGTCAGAAATGAAGAATACAATAACTGAAATGAAGAGTACATTAGAGGGAATCAACAGTAGATTAGATGAAGCAAAGGATTGAATCAGTGATTTTGAAGTTAAAATAGCAGAAAACACCCAATCAGAACAGCAACAAGAAAAAAGAAACCCCCCAAATCAGTATAGTTTAAAGAGCCTCCGGACAACATCAGCCGTAATGACATACACATCATAGGGGTACCAGAAGGAAAAGAGAGAGCAAGGATTTGAAAACCTATTTGAGGAAATAATGACAGGAAACTTTCCTAATTTGGCAAAGAAAATAGCCATAGCAGCCCAGGAAGCACAGACTCCCAGTCAAGATAGACCCAAAGAGGCCCACACCAAGACATATTATATTTAAAATGCCAAAGGTTAAAGAAAAAGAGAGAATTTTAAAAGTAGAAAGAGAAAAATAGTTAGTTACCTACAAGGGAGCTCCCCTAAGACTGTCAGCTGAATTCTCGACAGAAACTTTGCAGGCCAGAAGGGACTGGCACAAAATCTTTTTATTTATTTATTTGTTTGTTTGTTTTTTAATTAAGTTTATTGAGGTAACATTGGTTAATACAGTTATATAATTTTCAGATGTATATTAAATTCGACATCTGTATATTGTATGTTTACCACCCAAAGTCCAGTTTACTTCAACTACCATATATTTGACCCCTTTACCCACTTCACCCTCCACCTACCCCCCTATTTTTGACCCCTTTACTCTGTCTACCTCCTCATTCCTCTCCCTACCCTCTGGTAACCACTATCCTATAGTCCGTGTCCATGAGTCTCTGTTTGTCCTGTTCATTTGTTGCTTTTAGTTTTACATGCCACATATAAGTGATATCATGTGATTTTCCATTTTTTCTGTCTGGCTTATTTCACTTAGTATGATTATTTCAAGGTCCATCCATGTTGTTGCAAATGCCAGTATTTCATCTATTCTTGTGGCTGAGTAATATTCTATTGTATATATGTACCACTGCATCTTTAGCCAGTCATCTATCATAGGACACTTCAGCTGCTTCCACGTCCTGGCCATGGTGAATAATGCTGCTATGAACATCAGTGCGCAAATATCTTTTTGGATATGAGTTTTCAAGTCTTTGGGGTAAATATCCAGTAGAGAGATTGCTGCATCAAGTCTTAGTTTTTTGAGGAACTTCTATACTGTTTTCCATAGAGACCGTACCAATTCGCAGTACCACCAGTAGTGTATGAGGGTTCCTTTTTTCTCCACGTAATTTCCAAAATTTATTACTTGTCCTGTTGATTATAGGTATTCTAACAGGTGTGAGATGGTATCTCATTGTGGTTTTGATTTGCATTTCCCTAATAACTAGTGATATTGAGCCTTTTTTTTATATATTTGTTGGCCATTTGTATGTCCTCTAGAGAGAAGTGTCTTTTTAGGTCCTCTGTCCTTTTTTTGATTGGATCATTTGTTTTCTTGTTATTAAGTTGTATGTGTTTTTGTATATTTTGGATAGTAGGCCCTTATCAGAGGTATTATTTGCAAATATATTTTTCCATTCGGATGGTTGTCTCTTTACCTTCTTGATGGTTTCTTTTGCTGAGTAGAAGCTTTTTAGTTTGATGTAGTCCCATTCATTTATTTTAGTTTTTACTACCATTACCTTTGAGGTCAAATTCATTAAATCTTCTTTAAGGTCCTTGAGTTTAGTTCCTATGTTTTCTTCTATGTATGTTATTGTTTCAGATCTTATATTTAGGTCCTTAATCCATTTTGAGTTAATTTTGGTGTGCAGTGTTAGACAACAGTCTAGTTTCATTCTTTTCCAGGTGACTTTCCAGTTTGCCCACCGCCATTTATTGAAGAGGCTTTCCTTTCTCCACTGTATGTTTTTGGCTTCTTTGTCAAAAATTATTTGCCCACGTAAATATGGGTTTACTTCTGGACTCTCAATTCTGTTCCACTGGTCTGTGTGTGTTTTGCTGCCAATACCATGCCGTTTTGATTACTGTCACTTTGTAGTATCA
>NW_006442508.1:3230167-3230843 GCF_000325575.1 Pteropus alecto | reverse complement strand
ATGTTATATCTTCTTGGTGCTTGATTCCCTTTATCATTATGAAGTGTCCTTCAGTATCTTTCTTTACCTTTTTTTTATTTGAAGTCTATTTTGTCTGATATGAGTACTGCTACTCCCACTTTTCTCTGAATGTCATTTGCTTGAAATATCATTTTTCCGCCCTTTCACTTTGAGTCTATATTTGTTTTGGAGCTGAGATGTGTCTCCGGGAGGCAGCATAGGGTTGGCTTTTGTTTTTTGATCCAATCTGTAGCTCTGTGCCTTTTTATTTGTGAATTTATCTATTTACATTTAGGATGATTATTGATAAATGTGGTCTTCTTATAGACATCTTATCTTTTTCTTTCTGGTGTGAGATGGAAGGCTCTGTAAATGTAAACTACGTCCAGTTGGTCTAATGTGTCATTAAAGGAGGTTATTTCCTTATTGATTTTCTGTTTGGATGATCTGTCCATATCTGCCAGTGAGTATTTAGTTCTCCTACTACCATAGTGTTTTGTTCTGTTTCTTCCTTTAGTTCTATTAGTAATTGTTTTACATATTTCAGGGCTCCCTGATTGGGAGCATAGATATTAATAATTGTTATGTCTTCTTGGTGCATGATTCCCTTTATCACTATGAAGTGTCCCTCACTTTTTTTATTTGTTTGTTTGTTGTTGTTGTTTTTTTAAACGTA
>NW_006442508.1:3227228-3229998 GCF_000325575.1 Pteropus alecto | reverse complement strand
TTGCTCTGAATGTCATTTGCTTGAAATATGCTTTTCCACCCTTTCACTGTTAGTCTATATTTGTCTTTGGAGCTGAGATGTGTCTACTGGAGGCAGCATATGGTTGGGTATTGTTTTTTGATCCTTACTGCAACTCTGTGCCTTTTTATTTGTGAATTTATCTATTTACATTTAGGATGATTATTGATAAATGTGGTCTTCTTATAGACATCTTATCTTTTTCTTTCTGGTGGGTCAGTGTTTCCATTGCTTCCTTGTCCTTGTGTTTCTTTTTTCTTTATTTTGGTTGGCTTTTGTGGGTTTTGCTTCTGGTTCTTCTTGTTTTATGTTACATACTTCCATTCTGAATCTTCTGTGTGTGGTTGCCATTATGACTATGTAAAAGATATTTATATATTTACAGTCATCCATTGTCTTTTGCGTGTGCCTTATCTCCATTCCCTTTTATGTATTTGTATCTTTGAATTGCATGATTCCCTTTATCACTATGAAGTGTCCCTCACTTTTTTTATTTGTTTGTTTGTTGTTGTTGTTTTTTTAAACGCCTACAACACCTGGTCTTTCTAGGTAGTCTCCCCATTCAAGTACTAACCAGGCTCAACCCTGCTTAGCTTCCGAGATCAGACAAGATTGGGCATGTTCAGAGTAGCATGGCCGTAGACTTTAGTATCTTTCTTTCTCTTTTTTATTTTGAAGTCTATTTCATCTGATATTAATATCGCTACTCCCACTTTTCTCTGAATGTCATTTGCTTGAAATATGCTTTTCCACCCTTTCACTGTTAGTCTATATTTGTCTTTGGAGCTGAGATGTGTCTACTGGAGGCAGCATATGGTTGGGTATTGTTTTTTGATCCTTACTGCAACCATTCTGCAACTCTGTGCCTTTTTATTTGTGAATTTATCTATTTACATTTAGGATGATTATTGATAAATGTGGTCTTCTTATAGACATCTTATCTTTTTCTTTCTGGTGGGTCAGTGTTTCCATTGCTTCCTTGTCCTTGTGTTTCTTTTTTCTTTATTTTGGTTGGCTTTTGTGGGTTTTGCTTCTGGTTCTTCTTGTTTTATGTTACATACTTCCATTCTGAATCTTCTGTGTGTGGTTGCCATTATGACTATGTAAAAGATATTTATATATTTACAGTCATCCATTTTCTTTTGTGTGTGCCTTATCTCCATTCCCTTTTATGTATTTGTATCTTTGAATCCTCCCCTTTTCAGTCATTGTTATCTCAATTTGTCCCTACATATACTGAATGTTCATTACTATCTTGCTATAGTAATTCTCTTATTGTTTAAGCTTATAATGCCCTGTTCTTAGTAAGAATCGCTCTCCCCTGCTTCTATTTGCCTGATAGCCACTTTACTCTTAATTATGTATTTTTTGTTTTGTTTTGTTATTTTGTTTTAGTTGAGGTGACACCTTTCAGTATTTCCTGTAGTGCAAGCCTCATAGTGGAGCATTCTCTCAATTTTTGTATGTCTGGAAAGGTCTTAATTTCTCCTTTATATCTAAAGTAGACCTTACTTAGCTGGATACATTATTCTAGGCTGATAGTTCCTTTCACTTAATATTTTAAATATTTGATTTTATACCTTTCTGGCTTGTAAGGTTTGCGTTGAGAATTCCAACTATAATCTAATGGGTTTTCCTTTTTAAGTTATTGTTTTCTTCTTCCTGGCTGCCCTGAGAATTCTATCTTTGTCATTGATTTTTGATAACTTTGATACAATGTGTCTTGGTGAAAGCCTTTTTGGGTTTAGATAAGTGGGTGTTCTGTTGACTTCTTGAATTCCAAGCTCCAGCTTATTCCTTAGATTTGAAAAATCTTGTCCACTATTTGTCTGAAAATGCTTTCTAGTCCCTGTTCCTTTTCCTCACCTTCGATAATGTCCGTTAATAATATGTTTCCTCTCCTGATGGTATCAACTAGTTCTTGTATTTCTCTTTCATTATTTTTTATTCTTCGGTTTCTCTCTTCTTCCTTCTGATTTATTTCTAGATTTCTGTCTTCAGTATCACTGATCCTTTTCTCCAGTTGGTCATCTCTATTTCCCAAGCTTACTATTTCATTTTTTAGATCTTGAAGTGTGTTTTTTTAATCTCCAGAAGATCTATTCTGTTCTTTTCAGTCTCTTTGCTCTGCTAATCTAGTTGGTCTTTTAATTCATGAAATTGTTGATATGACTCATTTTGGAATTCATTGAGTTCTTTCAGAAGTACCATCCTGAATTCTCTGTCATTTAAGTCACATATTTCTATGTCTGTAAGCTTATTTTCTGGAAATTTTTCTCTTTCTTTCTGAGATGGCTTGTCACCTTGGTTGTTCATGGTGTTTAATGGACTATTTCTCTGCCTCGGCATTATTGGAAGTATATTCTAATTTTTTCCACTAAGAAGATTTATTATATAATGGTCCCTAGCCTGTTGCAAAGAAAGTGATTTTCTTTTGATTTCCAGTAGGTGGCGTCTAAATCTCTTGGATCTCTACATTATATAAAGTCTTAATAATGTCTTTTTTTTTCTTATAGATCTTTAATCATGCTTGCTATCCTCAGTCTCAGTTCCTGTCAGTGTAAGTGACAGTTTCAGTAGCATTTGCTCAGATTCCTCTGGTGCTCCGCAACATTCCTCTAGGGCTTCCTGGAGGGTATGGGGTTAAGGGCCCTCTGGGTTGGGGGTTGGGGGCTGTGGCTCAGCCTTGGTATTGCAACCAGGGCTGGTAAAAATTAACTGTTGTTTCTCCGCCCTCCCCACTTTTCCTCTG
>NW_006442508.1:3163062-3227049 GCF_000325575.1 Pteropus alecto | reverse complement strand
GCTTTTCTTTTGGTTTCCAGTAGGTGGCGTCTAAGCCTCTTGGATCCCTGCTTTATATAAAGCTGAAAAATGCCTTTTTATTTTCTGATAGATATTTAATCACATTTGCTACCCTCAGTTTCAGTCCTTGTTATTATCAGAGACAGTCTCAGCAGCATTTACTCAGATTCCCCTGGGGTTCTGCAGTGTTTGGTCTCGGAGGGTACGGGGTAGGGGGTCCTTTGGGTTGGGATTTGGGGTCTGTGGCTCAGCCTTCCTTTTGTAACCCGGGAGAGTAAAAATCAACTGTCGTTTCTCTGCGGTCGCATTTTGCTTCTCTGCTTTCTGCTCTGATGACTGGGCCCTGGCACTGGCTGTATGGAACTCACAGCACTACCAGGCAGGGCTGTTCAGGGAAGTTGTCTCATCGCCACCCTTCCCCCTCCTCCTACAGAGAGCTCTGGAAGCTGCGAGAGGCAGCTTCTTTATTTCCCCCAGTCCACTACCCAAACACTCGGAGTTCTGACCTGTGGTAGTTCTTATGTGCAGGTCCCACGCCCTGACGTGCTGGCATGCAGTTGGGTGTTTTTGTTGAATTTTAGACGTTTAGCTTATTATTGTTTCGAGGGGAGAGATCTGAGGACATCTCACTCTGCCATGTTTCCCAGAATCTTCCCACAAATATGTTTAAAGTGGTGGAAAGCAAGGACCTACAACAAGATTACTCTACTGAGCAAAGCTATCATTATAATCAAAGAACAAGTAAAGAGCTTCCCAGACAAGAGAAAGCTAAAGGAGTTCCCAAGCTATCATTTAGAATCAAAGAACAGACAAAGAGCTTCCCAGACAAAAAAAAGGTAAAGGAGTTCATCATCGCCAAGCCAGTATTACAAGAAAAATTATAGGGATTTCTTTAAGAATAAGAAGAAAAAAGGGTCTATGGCCATGCCACCCTGAACAAGCCCAATCCTGTCTGATCTCATAAGCTAAGCAGGGTCGGGCCTGGTAGTACTTGGATGGGAGACCACCTAGGAAGACCAGGTGCTGTAGGCGTGAAAAATAAAAAATAAAAAGGGATTATAAGGTGACAAGGTCCTTGCAATCTGTGAGGTCAACCAAGGGTTGCCTCACTTAAAAAAAAAAAAAAGACTAAAAATATGAATAATAAAATGGCAATAATTACATATCTATAAATAATTACTTAAAATGTAAATGAATTAAATGCTCCAATCAAAAGACAGCGTGGCTGAATGGATAAGAAAACAAGACCCATATATATGCTGCCAGAAGCAACCCACTTCAGATTGAAAGTAAAGGGATGGAAAGTAAAACAATTTTTGAAAATGGAAACAAAAAACATTTTTAAAACTAGAGTTGCAATACTTTATACCAAACAAAATAGGTTTTAAAATAAAGGCTATAACGAGAGATGAAGAAGGGCACAGTAACAAAACTTCTGGGTATTTATCCAAACATTACTTCAGAAGTACATGTACATCCATATGTTCATTGCAGCATCATTTACAATAGCCAAGATATGGATGCAACCTGGTTGTTCATCAATGGATAGATGTACAAAGAAGAGATGGTACAATAGAATATTTCTTAGCTATTAGAAAGAATGAAATCTGCAACAACATAAATGGACCTAGAGGATATTATGCTGAGTGGAATAAATAAGACAAAGACAAAGGTCAAATCAGTTCATTTACATGTGAACTCTAAAGAACAAAATAAACAAACAAAACAGAAACAAGCTCATAGATACAGAGAACATTTTGATGACTGCCAGAAGGAAAGAAATATGGAGGGTAGGTGAAAAAGGAAAAGGGTTTAAAAAGTACAAATTGGTAATTAAAAAATATTCATGGGGATCTAAAGTATATCAAAAGGAATGTAATTTATAATATTGTAATAACTATGTACAGTGTCAATGGGTACTACATTTATTGGGGTGATTACTTCGTAAGTTATATAAATGTAATCACTACCTTGCACACCTGAAACTAATATTGGTATGCCAACTTTAATTGAAAATTTTTTAAATTATTTTTTTAAAAAATAAATTTGTCTAACTCTAGAGCTTGTATTCATGATCATGAGTCTACGCTATCATTTACCAATGTCAATAATAACGGGCACATCTTGTTTTATTTCCCTTTACTGCACTTCACTGATATTGTGTTTTTACAAATTGAAGGTTTGTGACGATTCTGCATTGAGTAAGTCAGTACCATCTTTCCAACAGGTTCAGATCATAGATACCATTTTTTATCAATGAAGTATTTTTTTTATTAAGGTGGATGTATTGTTGTTGTTGGTTTTTTTGTTTTTTTTTTACATATAAGGCTATTGCACACTTAATAGACTACAGTACAGTATGAACATAAATTTTATATGCACTGGGAAATTAAAACATTTGTCTGATTCACTTCATTGCGATATCCACTTTATTGCTGTGGTCTAGAACTGAACCTATCATCTCTAAAGGTATGCCTGTATTAATCAAATTCACTTTTCATAGTAAGATTTATGCATCATCTTATATTTTTAATACCATCATCTAGATTTTCTAATTTTTCTCAAAATAAATCTCTAAAATGTAATATGCAAACTATCCCTTTACAGTAATAGAGGGTCAGAAGGAGTCACCCCAAAATGTGCCTTTATTTTGAGCTAAAGGCAATGAAGACCTTGCTGGCTCACAAAAAACTTTTACATCTCTCTTAAAGAATTTAAATTAGAAGTCTTTCCCATAATGAGTTATCACCAGAATTAACATTTTATGACCTATCTATAGGGCAGGGCAAACTTCTAATTACTGAACATCTGCTCTTTTTATTATTCTGTGAATGACTTTCCTTTTTTTCCAAGGTGTCTTACCTCATTCTTAGCTCAGAATGTCATATATATCTCATCTTCTCTCCCTGTCTCTGAACCATTCTCGTTTGTGGGGTTCCCATATGTAGATATGTAATTAAATTTGGTTATTTTCTCTTGTCAATCTGTCTCATATAGTTTATTAGACCAGCAGAAAGAACCTAGGAGAGTAGAGGAAAGCTTCTTCCTCTCCTACGAGAGAAAAAGAAATTCAGACTATGGGAATTAGATGAGATGATATCAAGCCTTCTAGCTAGCAAGGAGCAGAATGAAGTCACAAACTTCTGACCCTGAATCTCACTTGAAAATTAAAAACTTGTCAATATAAGTTATAAGTAGTAGTAAACATGGTCTACTGGATTGGAAGAAGTTGTACAAGGAGTAAAAACAATAAGATTTCTAATAGAGGCAGAAATTGAGTCTAATGCATCTACTATAGGAAAAAAAGTAAAAAGCTCAAATGGCTAGTTCAGAATGAGTATACTAAGAGCAAAGAACAAAGTTATCATTTAAGCTTATGATCACACAAATGAGAAATGAGTTAGCTTGCATCTTCCAGGTTTTAAGAGAGGCGTGCTCCAGTCAATCAAGGATTAATGTAAGAGTAAACCAGAGAAAAGGAAAAGTGTAAATCTGAGCACATTACTTCCTGGCTTTATATCTGCTGAGGTTTTCAATAACCTATATAATAAAGATCAGAATCCTTATGATGGTTTACAAACCTTCCAATATATAAGCCATGACCTCATCTCTAGCCTTATTTTTAGTCATTTCTGCCATCCAACTAAGCTTATTTCAAAGAGTCTATTCAGTTCTATTTTGTATCCAAAGACAAAATGAAAGTATCCGACTTAGTTTAGCAATCACCATCCAGTACTACACAAAAGCTCTGCTCATAGGCAAGCAGGTAGTTAATAATCATTTATTCATGTGCCATTCTCTTCTACTGTGATCCTAGGTGATCTGTGGTATAAAACTATCTTCAACAAGTGTTTGTGGGAGTGGAATGCCCAGCCTATGGTGGAAAATTCCAGCAGAAGATTCCAATGAAATGCAGAGCAGGCAAACAAAATCATCGTTAGCAGCCCCTCAAAGATACAGTCATGCGTCATCACATAGTGCCTTAAGGCTGAGTCAATGAATTTTTAATTATTCCATATAGGTAAGTAGGTACAAAGAGGCTAAATAATGAACTCGTATTAATGCCTTAAATAAGCAACAACCATTAGCAAAGTCATTAATTGAGGTTATGTTTACTCTTTTATCATCAATTCTAATTATTTGTTTGGACTGAGATTCTGCTATTACTAGTCCACAAGGTAGGCAGTAAAGGAAAATATGCTTACGTTTTTCATGTACAGATTGCAGAATTTTGCCAGAGTTCCAGTCTGACTTACTGTTTTAATAACAAGGTTGCTATGGAGAGGTTTTTCTTTATAACAGATATAGGAACCTCATTAGTGAATTTGCTAATTAGTTTGGCTTTAACAAGTAAACCATTGAAGTAGGGAGACAACTAAGTTTTGCTAAAGAAACAAGGTTACCTTCCATCTCAAAAATCCTTGCACTTATAATGAGATATATTATTTTTATATCAATGTATGAATAATCTTTGAAAAATAGATTATAACATGGCTGCCACATTTTAAAATTTCACATCACTGTAACCATATTAAAACCTGACCACAAAATTGATCATAACATCTATTACCATTGTCCCTTTCAAAATAATTATTAAATATATTGAAAGTTATATTTGCATATAGCTCTATTTTAATTATACTAAACACGCTGACAACTATCATTAAACCAGTTTGTTTCATGGCTTGGAACATTCCAAATAGACCATATATTTTGGAGTTCGGTGTGAATAAATTTGACTTGTCAATTAATCAACTAATTAAAATATTTTCACATATTGATTTTTTTCACATAAATTAAATGAAATATTTGCATAAATTAAGTGAAATATTTCAATAGATTTTGCCACTTATTGCCCTATCATATTATTTTTGCTTTCTCATTTCTTTAGTGCATTAGTCAAGGAATCATTAGGAAAACACAAATATTTCAATGAGCAGACTTATAAAAGAACTCCACTTCCAGAGGAGTGGGCAGGAATAAGAAAATAATGAATGATGAGACACCTGACGCAGCAATGTAAAACTATCACCACTCCTAGGAATAAAAAGACATGAACAACATTTTCCACCATGAACTGGAACTTTGGAGGAGTGGCCAGCTGACATATATAAACATTGCCAGAAACCCCATAAAGAAGAAAAGAGCAGGGAAGAGATACTATGATCTTTTACTCCATTCTGCCAGTGGCTCCCATTGGCTTGACCTAATCAGAGGACAGTAAGCTAAGGAAATTTGAAGATGCAAATCCACAAGGCTTAGCCTCTTAGGTCAGAGCACAGGAGAGAGTGGATTGGGATAAGGCAAACACAAAATTTAGCACAATTAGTAGTATAAAGAGATATAAATAGTACTACATGGGCATATGTTTTTCTAAGAAGGCTTTTTATTATAAAATTTTTTCTTTTGTATTAAAATTAAATTAATTATACAAAAAAGTATAGAGAATACTCTAGAAAGTACCATTTTACCAGTTTCTTCTAATCTTAAAAAAATTACCCACTTTTGCTTCATATCTTTAAAAAATATATATATATATCATATATAGTTAAAGCCCTCCATAGAATTTGAACCTGGCCCTCTCCTTTGATTTATGTATATTTCATTCAATTTATAATCAATAATTCCACAAGTGTGTTTAGAATTTTACTTTGTATTTATAAATGATGTAAAATACATAATTGTATAAATGTATATAATTATATAAACAAATATAAACTATACAGTATTATATTGTTTTATGTATGTATGGTTTAGTCTTCAAATAAATTGTATTAAACTGTATATATTTTTACAGATTCACTTTTCTCATAACTATAATTTAAGCTTATTCAGATAGATAATAGAAATTCTAGTTCACATATTTTAGCTTCATCATATTTCATTGTAGTTGATATAAAAATTTTCTTATGAATTCTCACATAGAAAGGTATATAAGAGGTTTTAAATTTTAACAATTGGAAGCAATCCTATAATTGACATAATTATGATTCTCTCTTTGTCCCTTCATGATCTGCTCAACGTGGTCGGGCATATACCATTTCACTTTATGAGAGTGTGCTTCTACACTTTCTTGGTTTGTGACCGTGTGGCTTGCTTGAGTCACATAATCACCTAGTTTTCTATAATCTGACAATCAGTTTCTGGCAGTGTGAGAACTATTTCTTAAGTGTTGCTATTTTATAAAGAGCATATAATTTTGGAATAAAATCCAGTTGCTCAGTTTTGGCTATTGATAACAGCTGACTGAAAACAAGGAGAATAGCTGGAAATAATATAATGCAAATTTATTAGAAAGCAACAGAAAATTGTCAGAGTTGTAAAGAATTATAAAACAAAGATATAGAATAAAACTAGAGGAGGTGAGGTTGGTATTTATAGGTTTTTTAACCTGAAAATTCTAGAGAAGACTGAGAGGTCAGGTAATTGAGCAGTGTTTTCAACAGGTTGGAAAGATAAAGACTGGAGTTTAAGCTCATAAGTAGAGAAGCCCTGAGCATCTCCATGAGGTGTGAGGCTTAGATTAAAATAGTTACAATCCTTGATTGAATTAAATTAACCCAGGATTGTAGAGATTTTAGGCTAGCCACCAGCTGATATCAAGTAAAAATCTTCTCTGGAGGGAGTATAGTATCTAGCAATTCAACTTATGTCTATAGATTGTATGTGTACTATCTAGTACTCAATCAAAAATAACCATGCATTCTTGTGTAGCTAAAAATGGAAGAGATTGCAAACCCAAAATAATTAAGCAATAAGAGAGTCAGACCATGTAGTTCTTTATGTTATTCATTAAATATTTTTATTGCACTTAATATAGGCTAGCTCATATTCTGAGTACAAAAAAAAAAAAAAAAAACTAAACCCATGTAAGTCATAACAACCCTAGGAAGTGGGCATTATTACTCCCCTCATTTTATAGATGGAGGTGTCTGTGGTAGACATAATAAAGCCCCCCAAAGATGTTCACATCTTAACACCTGAAATCTGTAAATATATTGCTTACATGGCGAAAGACACTTTACAGTTCTAATTAAGTATCTTGAGATGGGAGGATTACTCTGGATTATGCAGGTTTGCCCAATGTGATGAGCCACAAGTGTTCTTATAAGAGAGAGGTAGAGGGTTAGAGTCAGAAAAGATTATGAACAAAGCAGAGATGATGAGAAGGAGTCATGTGAAAAGAATGCGGATGGCCTTTTGAAGCTGGGGGAAAAAAAAAAGGAAATGGATCATACCCTAGAAGCTCCAGAAGTTCAGCTCAGTTGATTCTCCCAAGACTGCAGTCTTGGCCAATAATTTGACCACAAATTTGTAAAAAACCTTGAGCCAGATAATCCAGCTAATATTTGTTGTTTTAAGTAGCTATCTTTGGGGATAATTTGTTATGTGGTAATAGATAACTCATGCAATCTTCTATTAGGTTAATAATTTTAGATGTACATTATATCTAAATGTATCCTACACATCACTTTTTATTTTTCATCTCATCTATTTTAATTTCTTCATCTTCATTTTTCTGATTACTTTTTAACTGTGTTCACTTTACCTATCCATTACCTATCCATTTTTATTCCAAAAAATATGTATTTTTAAGTTCACTTATTAATATTTGACTCATTTTCTAATTAGCTTTGTCTTTTAAAAATAATCACATTATCTAATTTTTATTTTTAAATTATGTATGCATATATACACATATGTACATATTTAATTAATATTCAATATTTTTTATTTGATTTTAAAATATATGGAATAAACAGGCACTATATCTAGTAATTATTTCTGTTGTCTATCAAGCATAGTAGTTTATGTTTTTGTTTGTTGGGGATCTTTGCTGTCTCATTCTTTCTTTACCACAGTCATAGAAATCCTAAAGGCCTGACTTGGGGATCTTTTACTCTAGAAACGATTTTTATTCACTTGTGATGGGAATCAAGGGTATTGCCAATCTGGGACCACTTTAGCCTCCTTTGAAAATTGTAGACTTAATATAAAAACGTCATAACTTAATTCTGCCACTTGGCAGTTGGGACTGTTGTAGTGCTATTGTTTCCATTGTCCCTTGAAATCTCACTACATAGTTTATGTTTAAGTGTGTATAATGATGGATAATCCTTATAGATTTCTTTTACTTTGTGGGAGTTCACAAATATATGAAAAGGAATGATTCATTGAAGATGTAGTTGTTTTATAGTGGGAGTTGCTTCATGGTGTATAGTCTACCAAATTGCCGAAAGCAGACATTTTTGTGTTCTTAATTACTTCAAATTATTCTATCACATGATTTTCCTTATTTAATTTACATAACAACTCTGCATAGATGGCCACCCAAGTCATTTCTTTTTCACTTGTATGATAACACTGAGATACACATTTGTCTGTATAACTTAAAATATATACCTGATTATATATATATGCTCCTCTCCTCTCCTCTCCCACAAAAGGGGAAAAAAATGGATTTTTTTTTCCTTGTCAGCCTCCCCGGCATCAACACACTGGCCTTTACACTCAGAAAGTCTTGGGCTCGAGCCCCAGAGGAGCCATGGCCCATACCCCGGGTACACCAGGCTCCCCAAGTGTACCAGGCCCCAGAAGTGTGCCACGAGTGCATGGGAGAAGATGCCTGCCTTCAGAGATCCAGTTCTAAAAAGGGGGAAATGGAAACATCAATAGATCAGGGGTGGAAGTTGGGGGATAATTAAAAATTTTTTTAAAAAAAGCTAGAAGCTAGAAGCTAGAGCAGTTAAGCTAGCACATCAAAACATATCTTTTGAATAAAAAATTGACAGTATGTACATTATTTACAAAAAAGGAAAAACCAAGTTAAAATCGTGTGTGTGTGAAAGAGAGAGAGAAGCTGGTGGATGGCACGAGGGTAGTCTAGTAAAGAAGCAGGAACGAAACAGTTCCATTTGAGCTAAAAAGGATTTCTAATTTGAACTTGTTGAGGCTGAGAACCAGAGGAGAAAGTAAAGGGGAGACAGCAAGGGATTCGTCAGGAATCAAATCCACAATGTGATCAATCCCCAAGCCAAACTGCAGGTCCCAGATAAAATCTAATGGCTGATTTAGATGTGCTCAAGTGGCCAGGAAAAAAAAATCAAATCCAGAGGAGGGTAGAGCTCTACAAATTTAATCACTGTATCAAAATATTCGGGAATTTAAAGGTTTAAAATTATATTGTCAAATTGTATTCCAGAAAATGTCTATAATTTGGACTCTCACCAGCAGTGTATAAGAGTTCATATATTTAATTTTAGTATGATTAATTTATCAAAATTATTATTATTATTATATTATTTGGTATGTGAGCTCTAGTACATGGAATTAGTTAATTGCTTCGGTGAACATGGCAGAGAGAAATTAGGAGATGTTCTTGTATTGCATGAGTAAAACTCTTCAAGGATGCCTTTTGTTCAGTCTGAGAAGATCATAGAGCACTTGACACAAGGTATATAAAAGAATATGAGAAAATGAGGTCATGAAATTAACTACAACAAATTAACAATATCAATTTTGGAGATTTGCTTATCCAGTT
The DNA here is from genome assembly GCF_000325575.1 of Pteropus alecto. Taxonomy (NCBI): domain Eukaryota; kingdom Metazoa; phylum Chordata; class Mammalia; order Chiroptera; family Pteropodidae; genus Pteropus; species Pteropus alecto. Next base: position 3,217,508 of record NW_006442508.1, on the reverse strand, counting down.
TATAGGATGAGAAATCTTAATAAATTAATCATCCTCCATATCACATAAACATTTTTAAAATGTAATTTTTCTAAGAAAAATAATCTATACAGGAGTTTACTTCTACTAGCTAAAGTAAAAGGGACAAAGAATGATTTTATTAAGAAAACCACTTTTACTTACATTACTGCTGACAGGGCCAAAACCAGAAAAACAAATGTGTTAGGTTTCAGCTGACCAAAGGATTAACTTGGCAAAAGTCAAAGCTGCTGACATAATAATAAGAAAAGATTTATTTGCAAAAGATTGTTGTTGCCTCTGCAGAAGATTATGTAACTGTATGCTATATATTTTTTCACACACTTAAACATGTACACACACACACACACACACACACACACACACACACACACACACATACTCTGAAATATCTCCAGAAGATTGGAAGCTCTTGAAAGGACTGAGCCACCTGTTTTTCTGTAAGCTATCTGCTAAAATGAGATAGTATTCATTTCAATATCTTTATAAGTGTAAAAATGGTATGCTCTTCATTACAAATTGGTTTTGACCCATGCACATGTATAAAATGTGACCTAAACAAATATTCACTATTCTAGAGCATATTTCTAATTCTTCTAACTTATTCATGTGTTGAGAGTCTTCCCTTATTTTTATGCTCTTATAATCTTTGAATTTCAAAGTACTATAATATCGTGAAACAAGTCATAAAGAAATTGATACCTAGCCTAGAATTTAGATGTTTGCTTTATCATCTTTATCAATGATTTTAAAAGCATATCCTAGGATTAACTGTCTCTAGAAGTACAATTCAATAGATAAAATGGTTGATCCATACTTCCAAAAGTGTAACATATTCCTGCTTTGAAGAATTTTGTGTTTGAGAGATTCATATTACCTTGACTTCTTCTATCATCCAGTAAAGTTGTCCTTGAATTTTTATCTGAATGCGTTGCCTAGACACATGGTAATTTTTTTTCCTTTGTAGCATTGCAGTACTTCAAAAATACTTTATTATTTTAAAATAAAGAAACAAATTAAAAAAGTTAGTTGAAGAATCTTAAACAATTAACACAAGTCTGATACCATAAATTATGTAATTGTATTTGACATTATATTTAAAAACATGAATCTCTCTTAATCTGGGATATTAAAAGTGACTAGAGACATTTTACATTAAGAAAGGAAGAAGAAAAAATACCATAAAATATAGTTGTAAATCTATTGTACTGACAAACAATGCACTTGTTCACGATGCTTCTAGTACTTACTTATTTTAAAATAGGGAAAGCTTATTGATTTTCTTTAACAAATATCCTATGTCATTAACTAAAGTTTTCAATTAAATCAGAGTGTATCGAAGTAAGTTTTAAAATGAAAGCTAGAGTATTGGCCATAATGGAAAGAGTCTTACATACATTTTAAATATATACTGGCTTGAAATATTTTTTAGTACTGTTTGAAAGTATTTGCCCCTCAGAATAAAAAGAACCTTTTAAAATAAAATAACTTTGATATTTTAAATAATAAAATTGTGCTTAGAATGTTCTAACCAACAATTACTTCAGATAATTGATTACCAGCTTATAGAAAAATAAGATTTTATTATATCTCAGTATGGGATAAAATAACAGAAGCCATTGTGCTTAAAACATCAACAGAAGTAGTAGTATCTCTTCATTATGCCTCTTGGATATATTCCCAGTCTCTCATCAAAAATAGTTTTGTAGTCTTTCTGGTTGAAAATGTTGCCTTATATCTTTATCATGGGTCTTAATTAGGATGTCTCACTTTTTTGTGTGCATTAACTAAGAATCATAAAGAACAATTTTCCATGAGATTCCATAGTTGTCATCAGGTCCTAACTGGTGGACTTTTTTTTTCATTTGGATCATTTTATCTAAGTACATTAGAACAAAAGTTGTGAGAATTTATCACAACCACGGTATTTTGCAGGTTTTTTAAAATAAATAATAACCCAATAAACATGTTTAAAAAAAAACTTAAGAACTATTGTATAAATATACAGAGTTTATCAGAGATATATGTCATTGTTTAATTATTGCATATGTTAAATGAAAAGAGACATTTGGGTTTTTTCTTCCTAATCACTATATTTTCTATTAAAGTCCATGAACTAAGAGAAAACAATAGCTATTGATACACCGTAATATTAAGTTAGATACTATTAGGCTAACTTTAGTAGAAAGAAAAAGTTCATAGTCACCATATTAAAAAAAGAATTTTTCTTTAATGTTCTTTAAGTGAGTATTACTATCTGATTAAAATCATTTAAAGTTCAAGGACTATTCATTTTATCTATTGGATTTAATCTTATGACCAAGACTACTTCCTATCTTCTATCCTTAAAAATACAGTCGATTCTAATTATTTTCTTTCTCTTTACCTGTAAGATTATTAGATACTAATGCTTTATATTATTCTTATAATACTACCTTCCCGATTCCAAATTACTTTGATTTCTTAAGTGTTCTTATCTATAGTCTCTCAATTCCTAAAATCAATATTTGAATTATATAAAGCATTCCATTTGTGAATATACAATGATAATATGTAAGAATCATATGATGATTACTTTTTCCCCTTAAAAGTACTTTTATTTTGATGGTCCAATTTATCTTTTCTACACAGAAATATGCATCTCAATAGCTTCAAGAAGTGGTCTAAAAATTCTTCTACGTGTATTTCTTTGATTATTAATGATGCAGATTCCGTCTGCCTCAAATATATTTTGGATTATTTCCTCCTAAGAATTCATTTTCACTTTCTGTCTTTTGGCTATAAATTAATAATTTATTTCTTGTTTTTGTTTTTGTTGATGGTGGTATCCTCATAGTGGCACAGACTTAGTCTACTTCTCCTGATACAGTACTCGTTCCCTCTTCTTAGGTAATTATTATATTATATGAAGAAGGAAAATTAAAACTGTGAGAATAACCAAGAAAGACTCTTTGAAGGATAAGGATTTTGCAATGCTTCTTTAAGAGCAGCCTACATGTCACTTTGGGCATTTTCCTCATGGGACTTTGACTTCATAACCTGCAGTCTCCCCATTACAAAAATTCTGACTGTGTGGATCAGTCAGCTAGGGCTGCTATAACAAAATACCACAAACTAGGTGCATAAAACATCAGAAATTTATTTTCTCACAGTCTGGAGCCTGAACTTCAAGACCAAGGTGCTAGAAATTTCAGTTTGACTTGAGGCTTTTTTTTTTTTTTTTTGCTTTGCAGATGGCCACTTCCTCACCATGTAGTCATATGGCATTTTCTTTGTGTGGCTGCCTCCATGGTATTTTTTTCTCCTCTTATAAGGACCTCAATCTTATTAAATTAGGGGCCCATTCTTGTAATCTCATTTAATCATACTCACCTTAAAAGCCTTATCTCCAAGTGCAGTCTCATTGATTGTTAGGGCTTCAACCTGTAAATTTGGGAGGGATACAAGTCTATAACACTAGACTTTAAACCTTTTTTTAGAAAAAGAAATAAGAGACTTCCAGTCAAGATGGCAGAGTAGGCAAAAGCTGTGCATGCCTCCTCTCACAACCACAATCCAATTACCACTACAGAAGAACAAACACTGGGAGTCACCTGAAGTCTGTTTGAACAGAAGACCTATAACTGGGAACATACAGAAGAGGCCATCTTGAGACTGGTTGGAGGGGTGGAGACACAGGAACTTGTCCTACACCAAAGCATGGTGGTTAAAAATAGAAAGGGATATCTTAGCTGCAGATGTCCACACTCAGAGGAACGAAAGGTCCTGAGCCTATACTAGGTTCCCTAGCCCAGGAATTGTTTGGAAGAAAAGTCCCCATAAATTTGGCTATGAAAACCCGCAGAGATTGGGGATGTGAAAGACAAAGAGCTGCTAGAGTCAGAGACATTTCTCTTAAGGGGCCCATGTGCCAACTTACTCACCGACAAACTCACTTACTCTGAGCTCCAGTGTTGGGGCGGCAGCTTGAAAGGCATCAAGGACATATGGAGAGGAACCGAATTGTCTGGCTTCAGGGTAAGGGCAGGAAGGGTGGCTTCCTCCCAGACAGAAGTGCTGGCAGAATCCATTGTTTCTTTGTTCATCTCACCCCACTCCGAGCAAGCAGATGTAGGCAGCTGCCATATCTGAGTTTCCATCAACTTGGCTAACACAGGTTGCCCTGCCCTGGTAATTCCCTGAGACCCTTTCACACTCAGCTTGTGGGCCCACCCAAGCCTCGTCCAGCGGCTTTTCTATAAAACAGCCTGTTTGGGCTCATGCTGAGGGCTTTCTTATAATCTCTCAAAAGTTCAAAAAAAAAAACAAACAATCAGCATCTGGCCTCAGCATGCCTTAAACATCTTGTTGAGTGGCCCTAAGCCTGGCACTAGTGGCAGTCAGCCTGTTTGAGATTAGGCCTCTCAAGGCACTTCCAAGCTCAGTGAGTGTGGAAGATACCTGCAGATTGCTTGATAAATCTTGTTAGGTGGTCCTAGGCAGTGCACAGGCTGCAACTGGAGTTGGCCTGCAATGAGGCCCATCCCAGGAGACCCCCGGGCTGGCATGCCTCATGGCAGGCTTCAAACAAGCCTGAGCATTACCCAGAGCTGCATCTAAAAATGACACACCCAAAGGAAAGACTGGGCAGGCACCAGAGCCCTGCTAAAGTGAATCCTGCTCTGTAGGGTTAGCCCCTCACCAACCAGTCCTCATAACCAATAGCCTGAGTGTCAATCCCTCCCACTAATGTGAAAATAGCAACCAAGGCTCAATTACAACAGAAGGGCACACACAACCTATGCAAGGGGCACAGCTGGAGCACCAGGCTCAGGTGAGTAGGAAGGACTGTGCCACTGGGCTCCAGAGGACACCGATTACATAAGGCCACTCTACTAAGACCGGGAGACAGAGCAGCCCTACCTAATACATAGAAATGAGCACTGCAAGGATGCCATAATGGAAAAACAAACAAATTTAAAAAAATCTTAAATGGAAAAACGGAGCAAAGCTCCAGATAAAGAACTAAACAAAATGAAAATGAACACTCTACAAGATGCAGAGTTCAAAACACTGGTTATAAGGATGTTCAATGAACTTAGGGGAAGAGTAGAGGAACTAAGTGAGTACTTTAGCAAAGAGGTAGAAAACGTATAAGTGGAGATAGAAAACATAAAAAAGAATCAGTCAGAAATGAAGAATACATTAGAGGGAATCAACAGTAGATTAGATGAAGCAGAGGATTGAATCAGTGATTTGGAAAATAAAATAGCAGAAAACACCCAATCAGAACAGCAACGACAAAAAAGAAACCCCCCAAATCAGTATAGTTTAAAGAGCCTCCGGACAACATCAGATGACATACAATACACATCATAGGGGTACCAGAAGGAAAAGAGAGAGCAAGGATTTGAAAACCTATTTGAGGAAATAATGACAGGAAACTTTCCTAATTGCGCAAAGAAAATAGCCATAGCAGCCCAGGAAGCACAGACTCCCAGTCAAGATAGACCCGAAGAGGCCCACACCAAGACACATTATATTTAAAATGCCAAAGGTTAAAGAAAAAGAGAGAATTTTAAAAGTAGAAAGAGAAAAATAGTTAGTTACCTACAAGGGAGCTCCCCTAAGACTGTCAGCTGAATTCTCGACAGAAACTTTGCAGGTCAGAAGGGACTGGCACAAAATCTTTAAAGTGGTGTAAAGCAAGGACCTACAACAAGATTACTCTACTAAACAAAGCTATCATTTAGAATCAAAGAACAGGTAAAGAGCTTCCCAGATAAGAAAAAGCTAAAAGAGTTCATCACCATGAAGCCAGAAACATTACAAGAAACATTATAGAGACTTCTTTAAGAATAAGAAGAAAAAAGTTTAAAAATATGAATAATAAAATGGTGATAATTACATATTTATAAACAATTACTTGAAATATAAATGGATTAAATGCTCCAATCAAAAGTCAGGGTGGCTGATTGGATAAGAAAACAAGACTCCTGTATATGCTGCCTTCAAGCAACTCACTTCAGGTTGAAAGACACACACAGGCTAAAAGTAAAAGGATGGAAATAAAACAATTTTTGAAAATGGAAACAAAAAACTTTTTTAAAGCTAGGATAGCAATACTTTACAGCAGACAAAATGACTTTAAAACAAAGACTATAACAAGAAACGAAGGACCAATAATCAAACTTCTGGGTATTTTTCCAAACAAACTCAAAACACTACTTCAGAGGGACATGTGTGTCCATATGTTCATTGCATTATTTACAATAGCCAAGCTATGGAGGCAACCTGGTTGTTCATCAATGGATGGATGGATAAAGAAGAGATGGTACATACACACAATGGAATTTCTCAGCTATTAAAAAAAAAAATGAAATCTCGCCATCTGCAGACATGGATGGACCTGGAGTGTATTATGTTGAGTGAAGTAAATCAGACAAAGACAAATGTGTGTGAGTTCACTTACATCTGGAATCTAAAGAACAAAGTAAACAGACAAAACAAACTCATAAATGCAGAGAACATTTTGATTGTTGCTTAATTGGAGGAAATTTGGGGGGTGTGTAAAAAAAGGAGAAGGTATTAGAATAATATTGGTAGTTACAAATATTTATTGGGATGTAACGGATAGCATAAGGACTATAGTTAATAATATTGTAATAAGTACATATGGTGTCAGATGGGTACTAGTTTTATCAGGGTGATCACTTTGTAAGATATGTAAATGTCTAATTACCATGTTGTTCATCTGCAACTAATCAAATAAGTATGCCAACTGTAATTGAAAAATTGAAAAAATTATTTAAAAAAAGATTGATAAGCAAAGCAAAAATAAAAATTAAAAAAAAGAGAGAAAAAGAAAAAAGAATTAAAAAGGACTCCCAAAAGCCACAGCTATGAAAAAGTTTTTTCATAGCTGTGGCTTTTGGGAGTCCTTTTTAATTCTTTAACAATGATGTTGAGACTACCTCATACTCCCAAGGTGTATCACTGTGTATCCAACCAACTTATTTCTTTTAAACATCTTCAGAGAATGTTTTCTTTATTTTCAATACACCAGAAATTAATGTAGAAAAGGAGGAGGTACTTGCTGTTATTCTTCTGGAACAATTTATGTTTTTCTCTGCAATTGAACACTTTATTAGATCAAGACTGCAGAAGAAAAGAGGCGTCTACACATTCACCAGGATATATACATTATACAATTGCTTTATTAAGTGCCTTGGGTTAATAGGTAACAACAACAACAACAACAACAAAACCAAGAGAAAAACAAAGACAAATTATATTCATAAACTCAAGTTTGCTGTTTCACCTCAAACATCTCATGTGTGTCCTTCTTCCATGTGCTTAAGGGTCAGTCTGTATTTACAAAACCAACATCCACCTTGAAATTTAATTCAGTTAATATTGGCCTATCTAAGAAAAATTGTCCCAGAATCTCAACTTAAAACACCTTTAAAAATTATTTATATCTGGGTTATGTGTAATGAGACCTTATACCTTCAGGTATTGAAGAATAGGGCAAAACAGATGTATCATAACGTAGCTTTATAACACACTTTTCTCAGGGTACCCTGCCTCTTATAGGATTTTAGATTTCGTAAACAATAAAACTTAGTCAGCAAAGCCTAAAACAGAAACATGTAAGTATATGCAGAAGTGTCACTTCAAGTTTACTTTAAATTTTCAGGGATTAAAAGGACAGGCAGATTTTTTGGGTGGTTGAACTATATTGGTTTCAGATTTTTTTATTAAATAATTTGGGGATAAATAAATAAGTTTATTATTCAATATAAATTAATTCTTCCAATCATTCATTATTTTAGAGCAGCCAAAAATCTCTTTCAGCCTACCAAAAGTTAAAGAGAGTTGAATTCCAGTCAGTATGAACCAAATATCACAGTTTCTGGTGCTGAACTGACTTTGTATCATGTGTATTATGGTATATTTATGCCTGTAATATTTTTCATGAAATAAAATTAATTCATATTACTCTACATATTGTTTGTTAATTGTCTAAATTCTTTATCCAAATTTTGAAGTGCTTAATAATTTGATCACAACCCAAAAATGCCTGGGAGATAAATTACATTTTCATCATTAACCTGCTCAAATACATTAAAGACTTTAAACATTTTTTTAAATGTTTATATTCTTGGTTGCTAAATGTTGCTGGTTCAGTTGTGTCCTTCCCCATTCCTATGTTGAAGTTCTAATCTCCAGTACTTTCAGAACATGACTGTAATTGAGATAGAGTCTTAGAAAAGTAATTTGAAATGGAGTCATTAGGGTAGGTCCTAACCCGATATGACTGGTGTCCTTAAAAGGGGAGGAAATTAGGACGCCAAAAACACAGTGGAAAGATTATGCCACAATAATCTTTGATTGAGGAATGCCTCTTGCTCAAAAATCAATAATTAATCTCTCTTTCATTTAGAATAAATCAAACTCCATAATTTGAAGTCAGCCATCTGTAAGCCACGCAGAGAAGCCTCAGAAAAAAACAAATCTGTCAACATCTTGATCTTGGACTTCTAGCCTGAAGAATTTCTGTTGCTTAAGCCACCCAAGTTGTGGTACTCTTTAATGGGAGCCCTAGCTGACGAATACATTACATTTTAGTTAAAGCTGATTAAAATTTTTCCAAAAGAAAATCTATCTTTTATTGAATGTTTATTGAAGATTTACTAAATGCCAAATATATGTACTATTTAATTTACGACACAAACAAAAAAATGAAAGTAGATTAGTATTGGCCTCATTTTAAACATATTTAAAGATATTGGTACTTTGCCCCAAATTACATTGTTTGTTAACACTGATTTCATCATTTGAATTTTGCTTGTATACATTATAATATTCGACCTCCACATTATAAACTCTTTATACCCCATACCCCCACACACGCTTAATTTCTTATCTTTTTTGGAGTCCTAGATTTTGGACTCTTGGTTCAGGATTTTTTTCACTATACCAAAATTTCTCTATCTGACATTCCCAATGTCAAAATTAGAATAAATTTAACAGCAAGTTCAGTACAATGGAAAAAGAGCAGACCTGGATAGGGATCTTGAATTTATCAATCAATAGCTATACAACGTGCATCCACCTAACTTCTGTGAGACTTATACCTTCATTTGAGGAATGGAATTACACTTGATGTGAGGGCTCTTCTGAGGTTTGATGTAAAGTCTGTGCATAGTGCCTGGCTTATGACAGACTCATATACATCGCTCGGATCATAAATAGCCTTTAAAATAAAATCTGTGGCTCTATCATAATTTTTATTTTTGTGTGATTCTATATAATTATAACTTTAAGATCCTTTTAAAAATTTTAATATTGCTAAATTTTAGCAATTAAAATTTATTATTTGCATAATAATATCAGCTACAGCAAAGCAAATGCTTCTTTGGATCAGTATTCCCAGCTCAGAATTGTTTTCTCATTAGGTGCTTCTAAATAGATAATCAGTGGTAGAATTACTGAGAGCAAGAGTTTTTGCTAACTTGAGTTGGCAGACAACATAAGCCAAAGTAAAGAATTATTAAGAAAAAAATTCTACCCATCATTAATACTTCATTTGTTGATTCATTCATTCAGTAAGTAGCTAGCAAATGACTAATGTATGCAAACGCTAAGATGATGCAGAATTTACAAAGATAAATCAAAAAAGACAGAGTTAATAAAAAATACATAAATATGATTAAAACAGGAAAAGAGGTGAAACTTTTCATACTAGAATTGCACAGAAAATCCTGAGAGTCTAGATTGAAGAGATTATTTTTAACTGACTTGATTAAGGCAGACAACATAGAAGGCACATAATTTAAACTGGGTTGTAAAAGATTAGTAATATTTAGTTCTTAAGGAAGTAGGAGTATGGGAGAAACAAAATGATTTTAATGTAGGTGGGAAATCACAGGCGTATACACAAGAAATCAGTAGTTCAATTTAGCTATAATGTAACTGTACTGATGAAACTAGTTGGAAATCATGAGTTTTGAATGCCAAATTATAGAGTTTTGATATATTCTGAGGGAGATTAATTATACATTTTTGTGCAGAGGAGCATTACTCAATCAAAACTGTGACATTTCTTTAAGTTACCCTCATTTTTCATTCTGCTCCAATAAAGGGAAAGGCTAGCCTCTTTATTTGAACTACAAATCACTATATCTCTGATACTGTACCCACTTTGGTAAAAGCAGACCCTTCAAAATTCCTCCATATCAGGAGCTTTAATCTTTTACCTATAGATAATCTTTAAGAGTTCCATGAACTAGGCATAGCCCAGAAAAATACATCACACACACACACACACACACACACACACGCACACACACACGCACCACACACATTTTCTTTGATTACCTTTTTATCATATTGAAAAATGTCTATTTGTCTATGGAGAAAATGTTACATTAATGCTTTTATAGCTTGATGTAAATGGCATAATACACTACTGGTTATATGTATAGTCATTACTTATACCATATTTCATTTAGCATAGTTCTGGTTGATATAAATTAATAAAAACATATCTTTTGCCATTGTTTATATTGGACATAAGTTGGAAAATATTAAAGAAAAAAGATTAAGTGAAAATAAAATACTTTTGATTTTAATTTCATTAAAATATCTGATTGACCATAAAATCACAGTGTTAGAGAATGGCAAGCTTTTTTCCAAAAATAAACTAAAGCCATTAAAACTGAAAAAACTGCTCAGATGTGTCCAACCTGAGAATGTGTCACATACCATTGGTATATCTCATGAGAAGGCTTGGTTTAAAGAGCCTGGAAATTAAAGCTACCCTGAATCAAACCCTTTCCATGAAGCATCCTGCAAGAATGTATTCTATTTCCAATTATGAAACAGAGCTACTCACATCTGGAGACACCTTGATGCAACCATGTTTCTTGGCAACGAATAATCTGATGTGTAGCTTGCTCAGGAATAAAGTGAAACGGTATTTATGACAAAAAATACCACTCATTCTAGAAACGTGTATTTGTTTTTAACATATTGGATAAGGTCATGAAGAATTAGTGATGCTGTCTTTTCTAAGAAGCATGAAGCTACGTAAAACTAATGGCATCTCTCTGTGTAGCCAACACCTAGATTTCAGCTTATGTGCATTCGGATGACAAAAATAATAAAAAAATATTATTTTTGGAGAACTCCTTTTAGAATCCTCGAAATCTCTTGAATTTCCTCCACTATTAAAATCTGACTAAAAGTCAATTCTTGATCCTCTGTTCAGAAATAGGATATCTGCAATGCTTGTTAACACTATTTCTGCTGTTTGGATAAAGAAAAGTATGGAAATGAGTCATGATTCACAAAACAGTTATCAAATAGCAGCCAAAGATTCTGGAAGTAGGCTTCAACTTTTACTGTTAGACATTAATTTGAACAAAGTTGCTGAACCCCACTCTTTTTTTTTAACAAGCGAAACTAGCCAAATTTAATTTTATATGTACAAATGGAAACCCCACATACATGAGAGAATCAGAGACACACACACCCATACTTGAGAGGGTCAGAGACAGAAAGGGAAGATGAGGTATATATAACATTCTGAGCTAAGAATGCAGTATGGCCCCTTGGGGTTTCAGAGGGAAGGAAGATCATCTGCAGGACTGTAAGAAGACCGGAAGTTCAATAATTAGAAGTTTGCCTTGCTATGGATAAGTTAAAAAGATTACCTCTGATAATTCCTTATTATGGGCAAGGCTTCTAATTTAAATTTTTCTAGATATTTAAAGGGATAAGGGGCAGAAGGTTCTCCTTACCCTACAGGGTCTTGGTCATTTTTAACTTAAAGTGATCTGCGTAACACAGAGACACATCTTGGTTGACTTATTCTGAAAGCCTACAACAGGCTGTGTGCAGTAGAGCTGCCAGCCATCATGGACTATAATGTAAAAAAAAAATAAACTGTTTTGCTTTTTCGCCATGGTTTTATCAGATTTATTTGTTATAATAGTTGAGTCTTGTCCTAGTCTGGTATAACCATTTTGGGTAGGGCATCCATTTCTCAAAGTCTTTTTTTAATTACTATTTCTAATTATGTTGACATTCAATATTGTATTAGTTTCAGGTGTACAGCATAGTGGTTAGACACTTATACAATTTATGAAGTGATCCCCCAATAAGTCTAGGATCCAACTGGAATATATAGTTATTACAATATTATTAACTACATTCTTTATGCTGTACTTTACATCACCGTAACTATTTTGAAACTGCTAATTAATACTTCTTAATCCCTTCACCTTTTTTTTCACACAGACTCCCAAGCCCTGTTCATCTAGCAACCATTAGTTTCTTCTCTGTATCTGTGAGTCTTTCTGTTTGGTATGTTTATTTTGTTCTTTAGATTCCACATATAAGTAAAATCATATGGTATTTGTTTTTCTCTCTCTGACTTATTTCACTTAGAATAATATCTTGTAGGTCCATCTATGTTGCAAATGGTAATATTTCTTTCATTTTTATGGCTAATATTCTATTATATATATGTACTACCTCTTTTTCTAGTCATCTATTTATGGACATTTTGGTTGCTTCTTGACTATTATAAATAATGCTGCAATGAACATAGAAGTGCATGTAGTTTTTCAAATTAGTGTTTTGGATTTCTTCAGATAAATACCCAGAAATTAGATTGTTGGGTCATATGGTAGTTCTCTTTTTAATTTTTTGAGGAACTTCCATGCTATTTTCCATACTGGCTGAATCAATTTGCAGTCCCACAAACAGTGCACAAGGGTTCCCTTTTCTCCATATGCTCACCAGCACTTGTTTGTTGATTTATTGATGATAATCATTCTGACAAGTGTGAGGTCATATCTCATTGTGGTTTTAAATTTGCATTTCTCTGATTATTAGTCATGTTGAGTATCTTTTTCATATGTCTAATGGAAATCTGTATGTCCTCTTTGGAGAAATGCCTCTTCAGGTCCTCTGCTTATTTTTTTTTATTGGATTTTTTGTTTGTTTATTTTTTGGTGTTATGTTGTATGAGTTCTTTATAAATTTTGGATATTAACCCCTTATCAGAATATCATTAGTGAATATCTTCTCCCATTCAATAGTTTGCCTTTTTGTTTTGTTGATGGATTCCTTTGCAGTGTAAGAACTTTTTAGTTTGATATAGTCCCACTTGTTTATTTTTTATTTTGTTTCCCTTGCCTAAGAAGATATATCAGAAAAAAAAAATATTGCTAAAAACAATGTCAAAGAGTTTACTGCATATGTTTTCTTCTAGTAGTTTTATGTTTTCAGGTATTACATTTAAGCCTAATCTGTTTTGAGTATATTCTTTTATATGGTGTAAGAGGATGGTTCAGTTTAAATTTTTGCATGTATCTTTTCAGTTTTCTCAACATCATTTATTGAAAAGACTGTCTTTACATCCTTGTATATTCTTGACTCCTATTTAGTAGCTCAAAAGACCATATAGGCATTGTTTTATTTCTGGGCTCTCTATTCTGTTCCATTGATCTATGTGTCTGTTTTTATGCAAGTACCATGTTGTTTTAATTACTATGGCCTTGTAGTATAGTTTGATATTAGGTAGCATAATATTTCCAACTTTGCTTTTCTTTCTCAAGATTGTTGTAGCTATTTGGCATCTTTCATCGTTTCGTATAAAGTTTTGAATTGTTTGTTCTTCTATGGAAAATGCCATTGGTAGGTTATTAAGAGTTTCATGGAATTTCTAAGTTGCTTAAGTAATATGACATTTTAATGGTGTTAATTCTTCCTATCCATGAGTACAGTTTATGTTTCCATTTATTTGTATTTTTTTTGTTTCTTCAATGACTTATAATTTTCCAGGTACAGGTCTTTTACTTTCTTGGTTAAATTTATTCTTAGTTATTATTGTTTTTGATGCAAAAGTAAATGAGATTGTTTTCTTAATTTCTCCTTCTGATCATTCATTATTGATATATAGAAATGCAATCAATTTTTGAATATTAATTTTGTATCCTGCTACTTTATTGAATTCGCTTATTAGTTCCACCAGTTTTTTGGTGGAATCTTTGTGATTCTCTATATAATATGTCATCTGCAAATAATGATAGTTTTTTTCTTCTTTTCCAATTTGGATGCCTTTTGTCTCTTTTTCTAGTCTGATTGCTGTGGCTAAGACTTCCAATACTATGCTGAATGAAAGTGGTAAAGTGGACATCCTTGTTTTGTCCTTGATGTTAAGGAAAATACTTTTAGTTTTTCCTCTTTGAATATGATGTTACCTTTGTGTTTGTCTCATATGGCCCTTATAATGTTCCCTCTATTCCCACTTTGCTGAGAGTTTTTTTTTTTTATCATAAATGGATGCTAGATTTTATCAAATACTTTTTCTGCATCTATTGATATGATTACATGATTTTTTTTCTCCATTTTATTTATGTGGCGTATCACTTTAATTGATTTGCAGGTATTAAACCAAACTTGCATCTCAGGATGTGTAATCTTTTTAATGTATTGCTAAATTTAGTTTGCTAATATTTTGTTGAGGATTTTTGCATCTATGTTCATCAGGGATATTTGCTTATAATTTTCTTTTTTATAATCTACTTGTATGATTTTGGAATCATGGTTATCCTGGCCTTGTAAAATGAGGTTGGAAGTATTCTCTCCTCCTGAATTTTAGGCATAGTTTAAGAAGGATAGGTGTTAATTCTTCGACTATTTGGAAAAATTTACCTCTGAAAACACTGGTACAGGACTCTCGTTTGTTGGGAGTTCTTTGATTACTGATTTGATTTTGTAGTTAATTGGTTCGTTCAGATTTTTTTCTCGACTCGATATTGGAAGATTGTATGTTTCTAGGAATTGATCCATTTCTTCCAGACTGTCTAATTTGTTGGCATATAATTGTTCATAGTATTCTTATAATTCTTTGTATTTCTGTGGTGTCAGTTGTCACCTCTTTTATTTTTGAATTTATTTATTTGAGTTCTCTCATTTTCTTGATGAGTTTGGTTAAAAGTTCATTTTTTTTTTTTCATTTTTTCAAAGAACCTGCTCTTAGTTTCATTGATCTTTTTTTTTATTTTGTGGACTCTATTTTATTTATTTCTCCTTTGATTTTTATTATTTCCTTCTTCCTACTCATTTTGAGCTTTGTTGTTAATTTTGAAGTTCCTTTACCTGTAAGATTAGATTGTTTCTTTGAGATGTTTCTTGTTTCTTGTGGTAGGCTTATAGTCCTATGAATTTCCCTCTTAGAACTGCTTTCACTGCATTCCATCAATTTTGAGTCATTGTTTCATTTTCATTTGCCTCAGGGTATCTTGATCTCATTGTTAACCTATTGATTGTTTAGTAGCGTGCTATTTAGCCTCCATGTGTTTGTGTGTTTTTCAGCTTTCTTCTTGTAGTTGATTTCTAGTTTTATACCATTGTGGTCAGAGAAAATGCTTAATATAATTTAAATTTTATTAAATTAATTGAGGTTTATTTTGTGGCCTACATGTGGTCTATCCTAGAAAAAGTTACATGTGTACTTGAAAACTATATTTTGTTGCTTTGGAGTGAAAAGCTATAAAAATATCAATTAAATTCATCTGGTCTAATGTATCATTTAAAGCCACTGTTTCCTTGTTATTTTCTGTCTGGTCAATCTATTGATGTCAAGGGAGTGGTAAGGTCCCCTATAATTACTGTATTACTGTAGATCTTTCTTTTTATGTTTGTCAATATTTTCCTTATATATTAAGTTGCCCCTTACATTGGATGGGTAAATGTTTACAAGGGTTATATCCTCTTATTGGATTGATTTCTTTATCAACATGAAATGTCCTTGTCTGTCTCTTATTATAGCTTTTCTTTTTAAGATCTATTTTGTTTGATTTAAGTATTGCTACCCCAGTTTTATTTTGTTTCCGTATACATAAAGTATCTTTTTCCATCCCTTCACTTTCAGTTTTTGTGTGTCTTTCGATGGGAAGTGGGTCTTTCGTAGACAGCATATTTATGGATCTTATTTTTTTTATCCATTTGGCCACTCCATGTCTTTTGATTGGAACATTTTATCCACTTACATTTAAAGTGATTATTAATAAGTAAGTCATTATTACCATTTTATTACACATATTTATGTTCTCCCCTGCTCCTTCTTCTTAAAGAAGTCCCTATAACATTTCTTATCATACTGGTTTGGTGTGGATGAACTTCTTTACTTTGTCTTATCTGGGAAGCTCTTTATCTGTCCTTTGATTCTAAATGATAGCTTTACTGAATAGAGTAATCTTGGTTGTAGGTCCTTTTCATCACTTTAAAGGTTTCATGCCAAAACTTTCTGGCCTACAAAGTTTCTGTTGAGAAATCAGCTAACAGTCTTATAGGAGCTCCCTATGGCTAACTACTTGTTTTTCACTTGCTACTTTTAAGATTCTCTCTTTGTCTTTCACCCTTAGTATTTTAATTATGATGTGTCTTGATATGGGTCTCTTTGGGTTCATCTTGTTTGAAACTCTGTACTTCGTGGACTTGTATGTCTATTTTCTTCGTTAGAAAAGATTTCAGTCATCATTTCTTTAAATAGCTTGTCAATTCCTTGCTCTCTTTCTTCTTCTGGTACCTCTATGGTGAAAATGTTGTTACTCTTGATGTTGTCCCAGAGGCCCCTTAAACGATTCTTTTTTTTTCTTTTTCATATTCTTTTTTTCTTTTTGCTCTTCAGATTGGTTTTTTTCTGACACTTTGTCTTCCAAATCACTGATTTGATCTTTTGTTTATCTTATCTGCTATTGTTTCCTTCGTTTCAGTTATTATACTCTTCATTTCTGACTTTTTTTTTATGGTTTATATGTCCTTTTTTATGCTTACTATTTCTTGGTTGAAGTTCTCATTGAGATCATCTACTCTTCCCCCAACTTCATCGAGTATCCTTATAACCATTGTTTTGAACTCTGTCTGGTAAGTTGCTTGCCTTCATTTTGTTTAGTTCCTTTTCTTAAGTTTGCTCCTGTTCTTTTATTTGGAACATGTTTCTTTTTCTATTCATTTTGCTTTCTGTCTGTGTTTGTTTCTATGTATTAGGTAGATCTGCTACATCTCCCAGTCTTGGCAGGGTGGCCTTATGTAGTAGGTGTGCTGTGTGTCCCAGTGGCACAACCTCTCTAATCACCTGAGTTGGGTGCTCCAGGAGCATTCTTTGTGTGCGCCCTCTTGTTGTAACTGACCCTTGATTGTTACTGGCATGTCAGTGGGTAGGATTAATTATCAGGCTGACTGGCTGTGTAAATTGTCCATGACCATAGTATACAAGCTGCTATGCTGGGGCTCACCCCAAAAAGTGAGTCTCTGATGTTTGCTGAGTCTACCCTTTGGGTGTGGTTATTGTGGAACTAATCAGTTTGTGCTCTGTTGTGTCCTAAAGGCAGCCACCAGGTGTGTTGGGTCTGGGGCCTCTTGGAAGAGGCTCTGGTGTAAGTAATAATTAGCCATTGCCTATGCCCAGCTTGGGGCCCCTGGTCGAAGCTGCAAAATGATCTACAATTGGTAACTGCCTATGCTGGGCCCAGAGGAATATTTGAAAACCCACGTTTCTAATCAAGGCTGATTACTACCAGTACAAGGCCTGGGGCCACTCAGCAAGAGGCACAGGGCACACCAAGGTCAGCCGCTGACTACCTGAGGTCTGTGGACATTTGAGATTTTTTAGGAAAGTCTGTGCAGCACAATCTCAGGCTGGCTGCCTGCCCCTGAAAGAACTTCTGCTGGAGCCTGAGTTGTAGGGTCAGGGCCTCAGGGAGTCATTAGGGTTGGGCAACGTTCATCAGGTTAATGCAGATTCATATTTGATGCCCACCTTTGCCTGCAGTCTATGTGGTGGGGAGGGCTCAACACATGAACAATGGCGACTATCTTTCCAGCCTTCATCCTTAAGCCACAGACTTCAGTTTTTACCTGTGTGTCTCTGGTGCCTTTTGAGCTACTGTCACTTTGCTGAAGCTTAGGGTCAACGTTTGTGAGTGAATGAGTCTGTGCAGGAGCCCTTTAAGAGGACACCCATGTTTCCAGCAGCCTTCCATCTCACCCAAATGGAATCCCCAACAGTTTTCACAGCTAGATATTGGAGGGACTCCTCTTTCTGGTCCTGGTGCTCTAGGCTGGGGAGTCAAGTGTGAGGCTGGGACCCCTCATTCCTCAGGAGGGACCTCTATATCTGAGATATACCTCTAGATTCTCAACCGCCATACGTGGGTGTGGAACCAGCCTGTTTTGAATCTTCGCTCTCCAGTCTCGACGTGGCTTCTTCTTTATATCTTTAGTAATAAAAGTTCTGTTCAGCTAGTCTTAAGATGGTTCCAGGAAGATTGTTCTATAATTTAGCTGTCATTTTGATGTTGTTATGGGAGGAAGTGAGCACAACATTTATCTACTCCACCATCTTAACCCAGGATCCCAGTAGTTTGTGCCATCCCCATCCTTTTAAATGTTTTGGAGAAGAATTGAAAGCCAAAGATGAGGTTTCCTCATGACAGGAAATTGTTTCACCTCTCAATGAATGGTTCCTGAAGTGTTTGAAAGAACTTCGGGCAGATATTTTACTACTTTCGAATGAACAAGAAAGCAAAATAATTGGACAGGAAGTGTTCATTCAAGGCTTCCTTCATCTATATCAAAATTTTGATATGCAATCAAGTCAATTTTTGACTGTTTGATCTTAATGTTCCTGAGGAGAGTATATTAAAATTTTCAATATCTGATTTACATTTACTGTGGTTCTACCAAAAGTTACTCAGTATATTTGGATGTAGTTAATACATATTTATGATGAATACAACTTCTTCATACATTTTTACTTTTATAAAATCTCTTTTATTTGACCTTATTTTTTTCTTTCACCTTAAATTCAACTTTGTTAATTGTTAAGATTATTACCTTTATCTTTATAATAATTCTTATTTGCCTGGTATTTTTTCCAACCCTTTTATTTTTACCTTTTAGTATATTTTTAAGAGAATCTTAGAAAAATTATTTCTTTTTCTTTTTCTTTTATTTCTTCTTATTCTTTTTTTAATCTAGACTTCCCAAGATTTGAGTTCTACATTCAGCTGTTTTTATATACACACACACATATTTTTAATTCAATCTAAATCTTTTTTCTCATTAATAAATTAAGCCAAGAGAAACTTATTTAAAAATACTTAAGTTAGAACTCATATGTGTCATTTTATTTCATATTTTACATTAATACTTGGTATTCAATTGTTTTTCATTTATGAGCTTATTGGATAAATTGAGTCATCTTCTGGTTGTTTCAAAACTGTCTTACATTTTCCAGAAACTCTGTTCATTTTTTAATTCTTTTTTTTCCTGTTCTTCAGATTCATTTTCTAATCATCTCCAACTTTGTTGATATTTTTTCTTCTGTTATTAGCTAAAATCTATTATCGAATGCCTTTAGTGAACTTTTAAATTCATTGTTATTGTTTTGAACTCTAGAATTTCTATTTTAGCTATTTCTGTTTCTTTAGTGAAATGTATATATATAATTGGTGACACATTTGAATCATACCTTTCTTGGATTCTCGAAGCATGATTTCTCATCCCTAGACTGATCTAGTGAGAAAAGTAGCCCAATACTCTTGGCTGCACTTATTTAAAGATGAGTACCCAGGTTAGAGTTTCCATAACAAGGAGCTAGAGGACAGGATGTGAATGATTCATAGCTCTAATACCATACACTCTCACAATCTTACCAAGATTTGGTAAATTTTTTAAATTAATGTATCTCTATTTTTTGTGTTTCTATGTCCTGTATTTTCATGTCATGTATACACTCTTGCTCTTAGGATGATTTCCAGAGAATTTCAAGGATTTATTTTTATAATTTTCACCAACTAAATTGTTATTTTGCTAGGAAAGTGATCCACCAATCCCCTTACATGGCTATTCTGAAGTTCTGCCCACCACATTCTTTTAAATAAACATTTGAATTTCCATTGCATGCTCAGGAAACAGGACTGTGCTGAGCATTTTCCTATGGCCTGTATGTAAGGGGCACTACAAATGATACTGAAAGATATGTGAGTGCTACATGGTAGAGGACCTTGAACTCATATTGGGGATTTAGACTTGATCTCATGGATAAAAGAAAGCCATCTGAAATTTTTAAATAAAATAGTGTTATAATTGGGTGTATGTAATGCTGGGGAAATACAATTAAAGACAAAAATATTCTGCCAACCCAAAACCTCTCCAAAAATATTTATTATTAAATAAGCATTAAAAAAAAAGAATTGATACACACCACAGGAAGCTTGTTAAAGAGATAACAAAGACATTAAAATAAAAAATAAAAAAACTCTCACCCTTTTCTATAGCCAAGCAGATTCAACCCACTACATGTATGTTCTCAAGGTAAACAACTAGTCTTCAAGTCAGAGGACTTGACAATATCACTGATCTCACATGGTTCACTCTAAGTTCATCTGATAACTGGAGTGATCATCTAGGTTAATTAATTGGCTTTATTTAAAGTAAAAATAAATTTCTAGTATCTTTATGACAAGAGATTTGCAACTTGAAGCCAGCTACAAGCTAAAGTTAGGCTTCTATCTCTTACAGAAACTGGAAAGTAGGGGGATATATTTATTGATTATTATATTTTAAAGAGATGACATTATTCCTTGAGGATGGCATTTATGCCTTTTTAAATTGGCAAAAAGTCTTATTTAGCTTTTAAAAAGATTTACATATATCTCACAGTCAGAGAAATAACTTAAAAGTTTTCTAAGGGAAATGTTCTAAGAAAAAGAAGAAAGAAAAAGGTCTATTTCTCTATTTATACAAGGAAAATTATTTTGTTTTCTGTTTTTATATGTCTATTTACCCTTACAATTACAGCATCATTTGGTTCAAAGATATAAAAATTTCTGACATTAGCTTATTATTCATTGATCTTGAAGAAAATGACACGACATTTTTGCATAAAAATAACTGAGATGAAATTATATTGCACTTGTATAATAACTTTTTTTATTTGCCCTATTGCTGACCTAGTCTTACCACAACATACTGGGAGAATTGAATATGAAACAAATCAATTTTCTTCCACATTTCACCAGAGCCACAGTTATTTTTTGCCACAAAACTGAGCCTTTGTTCATATCTTAACTAAAAAGTAAAATATTTCTCGTAATTCTTTTTAGACAGCCTTTCTTTCATTATTTTTATTTATATTCAATATCCTATATTTGACTATTACTATCAGATCCTTATAGCAAATCTTAGCTATAAACCTCCCCTTTAAAATAATTCTCAAATTTGTCTGCTATATAGAATGCAAAATAACTTGTCTTTGATAGAATATTATAGCTTATACAGTGTTTGTGTAGCCACTACCTAATTCCTAAAACAATTATGTGAGTAGGCAGGATAAGTAGAATTATACATATTGTGCTGATATGGATTTTGAGACTCAGAAAGCTTGAGCAACTTTTACAAAGTAATGGAATACAGCTGAAATTAAAATTCAGCACTCCTGATACCCAATTAATACAACTTTCCACTACACCTTGCTATACTAGAAAGGTTTTCTTCAGTTTTCATATTACAATTTGTGTAGAAACCTAAGATCATATAGCACAAACTTATGTTGGAGGTTCCATTCTATCACCTCAATTTAACAACAACAACAAAAAAGAACACTATTAGAAACCTACAATGGAAAAGAAAATTCCACTAGGAGGAAACTGATTTCAATGAGCTGTTATCCTTATGCAAGATAAGATTTTTTTGAAAGTTGGGGAATGGAGAATGCTAATGAGTCGATGAAGGAGATATGATATAGAATATCAACAAGATGATAATATGATATAATTATCTCAATTGGCATACACTGGTGGAAACAAAAATATGCTAATTAAGCAAGCATTTCGATTAACAAGGTTCTTAGGGATAACTTGTATTGCAAAATATGCACTTTTAATTAAAGTATTGTTGGTAAAAATAACTGGACATGTGATCATTTTTATAATACAAAGGTTTAGATTTTCCAGGCATACATAGCAATGTATTATGAAAAATTTGTCTAATAAGTAACTGATATGACTGATATAACTTATGAAATATGCCTCAATAACTTCCTTACAAACAATATATTTATAAAAATAAATTCAAAAGTAAAAACATATTGTGCAATTTAATGTTGACTGGTGTGTGCCACTGATACAGAAAAAATCATTCAAAGGCCAGTCAAAGGTGAATTCACATGTAGTTGATAGATTAACACCATTAATCTCAAATTCAACCTGAGTCAGACACTATATTGCCATCCTACTAACAGATTAATTGCTAACAAATATGTGACCTTTTTCTAATACATTTCTACTCCTTTTTCTGTCCTATTTTCGTGCCCTTTTTGTTGCCAAAGTAACTGGATTCAGGATCCAGCACTCTACCCACTCTTCAGATAGGATTTCTCAGAAGCTGATTAAAATCTGATTGAAGGCAACTCCAATAGACAACTCTTAAAGCAGTTGATTGATTCTATAGTGTAATCATCATTCCTTTATGTATATATTGTATAGTATACATATAGAATGATGAGATACACAAGTGTACTGTATAATCTGACCACATCTACCTATGTAGTGGTGTAGTGTAAGTTATTATCTACACTAAGTTTTCATTTTCTTATTTGTAAAATAAGGATACTACTATTGTCAATCTTAGATGACAGATGAGAATTAATAAGACTATGTAAAGTGCTTGGTAGTAGCAGTATTTAATAATATTAGTCAATCTATTTAATAATTTTAGTCATTCTTTGCTTCTGATTTAAATACAGTCTTTGAATAATAATGTAAGCAGTGACTATGGTAGGAAGTGTTAGGAAATTATTTCCTTCCTTATCTCCTTTGTTTTCTATCTTCTTACCTTAATTAGAACAATTGAATCTATATCTTCTCTTATTCTTCCAACACAGTTTGCAGTCCATGAATACCAGTATAATATGGCATCCAACCAGCTTATCCAAAAATATTGGTTTAGCAGAAGCTCTCAAATGCTAAAAGCATCATGCATTAAATCTTTTTCATGGAAATTTTTTATTGAGATATAATTGACATATGACATTGTGTAAGTTTAAAGTATACAATGTGTTGATTTGATACATTTATATATTACAGTATGATTACCACTGTAGCATTAGCTAATACCCCTATCAGATCACATAATTTATTTTTTGTAGTAAGAACAATTAAGATATAATTTCTTAGCAATTTTGAAGTTTTTAATACAGTATTGTTCACTATAATTACTATACTTGCTGTGCATTAGATCTCTCAGACTTATCTACAATTTGCAACTCTGTATCCTTAAACAAGATCTCTTCAATTTCCCCTTGCCTCCACCCCAGCTTCTGGTAACTCATAGACTGTCGTAACCACCATTCTACTCTGTTTTTATAAGTTCAATGTTTTTAGATTCTACATATAAGCGAGGTCATACAGTCTTTGTCTGTGTCTGGCTTATTTTACTTAACATAATACCCTCAAGTCCATCCATGTTACTACAATGTCAGGATTTTCTTCTTTTTCATGATCGAATAATATTCCTCGTGTGTGTGTGTGTGTGTGTGTGTGTGTGTGTGTGTGTGTGTGTCTTTTAACCACTTATTCATTGATGGACACTTAGGTCATTTATATCTTTTGATTATTGTAAATAACGCTGCAATAAACACGAGAGTACAGAAATCTCTTCAAGATCTTGTTTTCATGTACTTTGGATATATACCCTGAAGTAGCATTTCTGGATCATATCGTAATTCTAATCTATTTTTTTTGAGGAACTTCCATACTATTGTTTTTTTTATAGTGATTGGACCAATTTACATTTCTATCAGCAGTGCACAAGGGTACCCTTTTCTCTACATCATGACAATATTTTTGTTCCCCAAGAATCTTTTAGAATAATGCCAGACTTAACTGGAGTTTACTGGATATTTCTAGAAGGTAAATGGTAAAGTATGAAGTAGAAATGGACCACAGACACTAAACACTGAAAAGCACATCAAGTATCCCTGGTCAGTGTTTCTAATTCAAATACCAGTAGTGGGCAGGCAGGTTATACAATTGAGTTCCTCAGGTAACAGGAAAAATGAAATCTAAGACAAATGAGAAAAAGCACAACTCTTATAAGAGAGGCATGTTTTACCAGCTCCATCCAATTGTTGCCATGTGATATACTGGATCCATCATTGTCATATATCCATATTTTTCAAGATATTTGGGATACTTACATATTTAAGTATCCCAATTACATATGTATAATCTCTCATATTTTAAATGATGTAAATCCACATAGAAATTTTAAGACTATATCTTTAGCTAGTAATAGTTCATAAACAGCTAATTTATGAATTCTGAGCTATCCAGCTAGTCAATTTCCTTACAAATGAAAAAGCTGATACTAACCAAGTTCACTGTATGATCAATTTCAATATGTGTATCCAAAAAAGTGTATGTGTAGCAAAGAGTTTAATTTAATAGTTGAGAGTATGGTAAATTTATTATTCTATATTAAAATATGAACATAATTTTCTTATACTCTCCTCTACAAAAATCAATCTTATCAAATCCACCTTTGTTATCTTTTTTTATCCATTTATTCCCTTTCTACACCCAGAATCTGTTACGCACACCTCTGCATTTTAAAATACTAGTAGTTCTTCAAGGTCCCACACAATATGAGTGCGGAAACCATGAATCACTTATTCCTTGTTTTATTCTTTGCACCTTTCACAGTGCCTGAGGCATTAGAGGTGTTCAAAAATATTTATGGAATGAATGAGTTTATGACTGCTGAAATGAATGAATAATCAGCCAGTCAAAGTCAATAATTTCATTCTCTTTAAACCTATAGAATTTTGTTTGTTTGTAATGGCATTTGTCTTAAACTGTCTGGTTGTACACTCTTTTAGTAAACTTGAGAAGGACTGTCATGTTCAAAGTGTTGTCAGCTTTAAAGGGAGCAATTCTCTTTAAAATGTAGGCTACTTATGGCCGGCCAGTCTACTTAGAAGTTTGACCACTAGGAGTGAATTGTGGAGGGTCATGAAAAGTCTCATCCAAAAATATATTTGTTTCTTATTTACCTTTTCTACAAGATTTTAAGATTTTGCAAGCAGCTGCTATGTTTTATTTTGTCCTCTCACTCACATTTAAGTCAATGACTTCCCACATAGTAATCCCTCCACAAAGTGAAATGAGTCAAACTTGACAAAAGATCATTTTGCTTTAACTCCACATTTTTCATTATTTTTCAGTAGCATTTTAATTTTCTTCCCAGTCTTCATTTGAGATGTCCAAAATATTGAAAGGAAATAGAATACATCTTGTAATATTTGAAATGTCTAATTTTCAGTTGAATTCAAAGTTATGGTCTGATCATGTGTCAAACACCCTATGAAGTACTGAGAAACCAAAAGCAAGAAAACGCATACATATAAACAAAAGGATACACAGCTCAGTGATAATGCTCAATAATGGAAGGATGTTCCAGGTACAGTGGGAGGAAAGAGAAGTGATTAATTATATCTATTGTGATTCATGAAGTACTATTTTATTAGTGAACTTTGTTTTAATGTACCTCTTACAATAAAAATAAAATAAGTAAAATAAAAATAAAACTCTCCTGAATTCTTGAGCAACTTTGTTTTCTCCCTGTCTAGGACATAGATATAGACATATGTGTAATTAACTTATATATGTAATTTTCTTTCACATTTTCACTGTTAAAATTCTCGTATTTCTTCATTTTCAATTGGAAAGGCAATTTTAGTCTCTAGAATTTAAATTTTAATTTCATATTTAGATATAAAGTAAGAGTGTAGGAAGTCACTGACCATCAGTCTCATCTCATGTACTTTCTTGCTTGCTACACTGGGACTGTGCTTATCCAACTTCTAAGGTGACTGAACTCCAGAGAGGAGATTTGTTGTATGATTTACCTCTTGCTGTGTAAGAAATCATCCTATATTTGGCAGCTTAATACAACAAACATTTATTATTTCATAAAGTTTCTGAGGATCATGGATCTCAAAGTAGCTTCTCTGTGTGAAGCTACTGCATTTGAACATGCATGCATGAAAAAGGAAGTCCTTCACAGCAGGAGACCTTCCAGAGGCAGCATGAGGCCATCACCCAGAAGATGAAGAGAGTAAGGGATCTCCTGGAGTAGAAGAGAGGGGGCTTGCATGTCTGAATAATGTCATTCATTATCCAGTCTCAAGATCTGTGAGCTCTGAAATGCAGCAATAGTTTGGAGTCTTTAATGGCTTCAGGGTTTGTCTTATCGAAGACTAGCAGGCATTGAGTGTAGTTTTATGGGTTATGCAAAGCAGGCATGCTCAAAATAGCTAATATTCAAAGCAATTGGTTGTGTAAAAATCTGAGTTTGGCACACGCAGACTTAGAGCTAATGATCCTACCTTGCTGTGAAGAAGTAAATAACAAAGGAGCCAATATTCAGGGACCATCTTTGATCCATTTATATAGTAGTGCCCAAGATGGAAGCTACAATCTTTTACAACCTAATCTCATAATTTATATGTCATCACTTTTGCAATATGAAAATGGTCACAGCCAAATCTTGGTGCAATGCAAGAAGAAACTTCACAAAGATAAGAAATCTAGGAGGTAAATATCATTGTAAACCATCTTAGAGGCTCTCTACTACATCTGTAAGGAATCATAGCCTAAGAAGTTTGAGCCACTGTTTAATACCAACTTTCCTTACTTTTGGTACCAGAGCTTTGCCAAGAGTAAATTTCAGACTGAATATTTAATTCTTAGTATTTTGCTCTTTATCTCTCAATCTAGTTTTTTTGTTTTTGGGGGGTTTTTTGTTTGTTTTTTTAATATTCACCTTAAGTAATTTCCTGAGTTCAACGCTTTAATTCTTTGACCCTAAAGTATGTTCTGCTTCTTGTTTTTCCTTAGCTGATCTCAACAGTGTAAGCTCTGACTCACTGCATCTACCCATCTGTTATGTAGAGCTCGACTTCTTTTCCCATCTCCCACAAATCTTCACTGATCGATTGTCACAAAACCACATGAATCAAACCTCTTGAGCACAATGCTACAGTAAATAACCTCCACCAAGTTCTCATGAAAACAATTAACTGTTGCATTATTATCATATATAATAGTAGCACAAGCAATGACCTTTTCTCAGGGATTATTCTTTTGTGGTTTCTATCTTTTCCCAAAAAAACACCTCTACAATAAATGAGCAAGTGTCCAGAAAATTATCTTTAATTCCTATTTCAGGAATAGAGTCCTGACTGCAGACAAACTGTATCTGTTACTCTCTCACCTTTGTATACTCGCTGCCCTTGACTTCATTCATAATAGCAATTCACATTCAGATGGTTCTCTGAAGAGAAAAGAAAGCATGTGGTCTTAAACTCTCAGTATCCATATTGTTCTAGAAAAGTTATGATGTGATTGACCTTGAGCATTGAAGAATCTTAACTAATTCTATTTAAACATGAGTTTAATGAGTTAGTTTTGATACTTATATTTCACTATGTTATAAAATGCTTCTTCTATTTCTCTCCCTGTTTCTGTGATCTCTCACTTAAAAAAAATAGCAAACTTTCTTACGCTTGCTAAATTAGGCAGTTATTTGTGAAAGTAAGTTTACTTGAGGCGGTGTGTGTTATGATAGTAATTTTATATAATAGGATCCAGATTTCCTAAAGTTTTGCCTCTCTGCCTTTTTTGTGTGTCACAAATGTACTGATATATTGTGCTCTGTTTTATATTGATATTGAAAATGTCTTTAAGTTGTATTTCATGTTTTTTTGTCAGATCTCCAGATATATTCTAATTTTTAATGTCACTAAAAATATAGTAAAAGAGTTGTACAAGTATGTCAGTGAGAAACATGTTCTTGCATCTTAGAATAATTGGAACAATGAGAAGCAGGGAAATTCTTCTAACAAAAGGTTTGTGTGTGTACATGTGTGTCTATCTGTGAAGATATTAAAGAACCGAGGGAATATTCTCGTCAGTTAGCATATTATGGATGCCCCTTATTCATTGATACTGAAATGTTAAGAAAATGAGGTGTTCTGAAACAGTCGTATTGCTAGGAAGCTAGATTCTCAAATGCTTGTTCCCAGGGGGATCACCCATATCATATCTGTCATTATTAAGGAGATCACTGGAAAACTATCCCTCGTTGAGATTGTGGGAGAGTAATTGGATAATTGGGTAATTGTCACTCCGTACTTCTTCATTTATACTGTATTTTTTAACCATGTGATATAAAAAAAAATCAATTTTTTTTCCATCTTTCGTGATTAAATTAGTTATGATTGTAATAAATCATTCTAACCTGTCTTCAATTATTCTTACTCTGTGAGCAGACATGCAGAACAATCCCTGTCTAGACAGAGTTGATGCTTTTTATGATCATTCAAGGGTGATCTTTGAGTCACATCTTCCTGGAGGTGAAAACAAAGGTTTTGACTGAGATTAAAGATGCCTATATTTGTTACCTGAGTGCCATACTTACTGGTGTTATTTATGGTTCAAAATTGTTTCTGCATTAGAAAAATACATTTAACATTACTCCATGCTTATTACTATGTATCAGACTCTGGGCTGAAACAGAAAGTAAACAAACAAATAAACAAACAAAAATTATGGCCTATTTATCAGGTATTTTAAAATCCAGCTAAAGAAAAAGACATCAACAAAATAAACACACAACAGTGCAATTGCGATAAATCCTGTAATAAGTAAAGAGCACTATGCAAGCATATAGCAGATTCTGATCTTATCTGGAGGGTCAGGCAAAGTGTTTTTTAGAAACTGACTTTTGAGCCAAGATTTGAAGGATGTAAAAGGCTTAATTAGAAAGAGAGAGGAGGGATAATGAGGAAGAAATATGTAAAAGAGAGCTAAAAACAGAGGGATCATGTCACTGTCATAAAATGAAAGAGGGGGGGAAAAAGGTAAGTGTAAATGAAGTACAGAGAGAGAGGGAGAGGCTAGCATAAGATTAGAATGTAGATGTGGGTATTTACCAGATAATGCAGGTTCTTGTGAATATGGAGATCATAAAATTATCATCCAAAATATCACACTTTTGAGAGTGAAAGGTGCTATCACGTGTTATTTTATTGATGTCTTTTTCTTAGTTGGACTTTAAGCTACTTGATAGACAGACTATATGTGCAGAGAAAGAAAGATAACCATAGTCAGACTCCCTCCCATACCCATAGCTAACTTCCAAGCAGAAGAAACTCAGCACTTCTCCCCTCATGTAACCATGTGCCCAATACGCATGCACGGGCTTCCACCTTGGCAGTGTGCCACTATTGTTTAACTGGTGTATAAAAGGTGCCACCACCATGCGAGGGGATGTTATGTTCTTGCTGAAGAACTGCCGCCCTCTGAGGTGGGCTGTGCGCTTGTTGGGATAGAGAGCTATGTTGCAGTTGCCTACGACTCCCCACATTTTCTTCCAACTGCCCAAATCTCATACTTCTTATCTCGGAACCACAAATCTGCAGCAACACACTTGGCAGAGTTGGCAGGATTCCCAGATAAGGAAGCTGTCTGCCCCATCAGAGGACGGGAGGGACACGTGGTCCCCACAGAATATGTAGTATCCCGCCACAGCAGTATTGATGACTTGGACCCCACCTGAGACATGGGAGGCAATAAGTATTGAAAATGCACTCCGCTCCCTGGAGGCACAGCTACCAGTAAAAGCCTGAGCCACGGCCGAGTGGGCTGAGTGCTTTTAACAGCTTTGAAGCAGAATATAGATGAAGCTCTAGCAGAAGTTGCACTGGTACAGCAGCTTCCTATGTGGGGGAATATATACATGAAGTGACTACAGCAATGGCTGCTTGGGGGATGTATAGGGGAGATGCCGTGAAGGCAGGGACAGAAGTTTCCATGCAGTAATGCCCAGACCCCGGGGCAGGGAGAAGAAAAAAAGCCCTAGGTGGGGTCCCGTCAGGGTGGCCTGAACACAAATGTGGACTGATTGGCTAGCTGCAGGAGTTGATCAGGACAAGATAGATCATCAGCCTAATGCAGTATTGTTAGAATTGTGGTGGCAGGTTGAAACCTGAGTGACAATTCAGGCATGGGCAGAAACCTCCCACTGAAAGAGCTAGGCCTATGGCCTTGAAGGACTTTTTGAAACTCCAAGACTTTTTTAACCCCATATGATTAGGAAGAAGGCTGAGGTGCCCGTTTGGAGAGGATAGAGGAGGACCGGAGGCCGCTTGTGGAATTGGCAATTCACTGGTCCCCAAACAATGTGCAAAGAGTCCTAGAACTGGTAGATACTGGTGCTGACTGCAGTCTTATCTGTGGATATCCAGACAGATTCTCTGGACCAGCTGCCTATGTAGACAGCCACCTATGTAGATTGTGGGGGAAAAACTATTGAGACCAAGGCTGTGACTTTGCCTCTTGGAATAGGACTTTTACCTCCACATCCATATAAAGTGTATGTTTCTCTGGTGCTGTAATATATCCTAGGAGTAGATGTGTTACAAGGGCTTAATCTGCAGACTTCTGCTGGAAAATTCTATCTGCAAATCAAGTGATAAAAACTATAGTGTGGGGACATCCACATCACCTGCTGCAGTATGTGCCGGAACCATGGTGCATTGTCAATGTTAAGCAACATCGCTTGCCTGGTGGACATGATGATATCGGGGCTACATTTCAGGAATTTAAGAAAGCTCAGATTGTGTGCCCCACCCATAGTCCATATAATGCCACTGTGTGGCCAGTGAAGAAACTTGATGGCTTGTGGAGAGAGACTATGGACTATTGGGAATTAAATAAAGTAACTCCCCCACTGCATGCAGCAGTACCATCCATCCATGATCGAATGAATCAACTGACTATAAGGCTTAGAATGTATCATTATACATGTATCAAATGTATTTGGCTAATGCTCTTTTCTCCATAGATTTATTTCCCGAAAGTCAAGACTCATTTGCCTTCATGTAGGAAGGAAGACAATGGACTTTTGTGGTACCACTCCAAGGCTACTTGCATAGCCCAACAGTTTGTCATGGGTTGGTAGCCCAGGATTTGGCAACCTGGACCTGACCAGCAATGGCGAAATTGTTCATTATATTGATAATATCATGTTACCCTCTGCTTCCCTTACAGATATAGAGCAAGTGGTGCTGGTGCTGCTGCAGCATCTGAAAACATGTGGCTGAGTGGTAAATGCACCCGAGGTTCAGGGACCCGACTAATTTGTCAGATTCTTGGGTATTGTCTGGTTGAGTAAGACAAAAGTTATCCTTGTTGCTAGAATTAATAAGATACAAGCATACCCATGACCCACTACAGTCAACATTTGCAGAGTTACGTTGGCCTTTTGGGGTACTGGATAATGTTTGTGCCCCACCTAGCACAGCTAGCACAAAGGGAACTACTTGGGACTGGGATGAAACAGTAGAGAAGGCATTTACCACCACAAAGTGCACAGTACAGCAAGCCCAAGCCTTACAGGTGACAGATCCAGGTAAACCCTTTGAATTGGACATGTATATAATAGCAGAAGGATATGGCTGCGGCCTATGGCAACGTTCGGAATGAACTAGGACCCCAGTGGGTTTTTGGTCCCAATTTTGGAAAGATGCAGAGAGCCCGTACTCCCTAATAGAGAAGCAATTAGCAGCTGTGTAAGCAGCCTTGCAGGCTACTGAGTCAGTGACTGGCATGAACAAAGTTCAGGTACACCACTTATCTTATATAAGATTGGTTGCACACATGGATACAGGCTCCCAAAACAGGGGTGGCCCAAACACCCATACTGAAGGAAATTGGGTGCCTATCTGGAACAATGGAGTACCATAGCTACTAGCCCTTTGGCCATGGAATTACCTAGTTGTGTTTACTACTGACAATATACCGGATGCTGAAGTTTCTACAGATTTAGATGTGTCCCTCTACAAAGAAGGGAAGCTGCCAATCCCCACTGATGCATGGTACATAGATGGGTCTGGTAGTGAGCAGAGAGTCAAATGGATAGCTATAGGTGTGCAACTAGCTACTGACCACATTTGGTATAATACAGGTACCAGCCAAAACAGCCAGTGGGCTGAGCTATGGGCTGTGTGGATGGTTACAGTCTATGAAGATGGCCCCTTAACATTTGTACTGACAGCTGGGTGGTGTTTAAAAGCCTAACGTTGTGGTTGACTACATAGAAATGGTAAAACTGGCTAGTGGAGATAAGCCATGTGGCAAGACCTTTGGGAGATAAGATAGGAATAGGACATGACTGTCTATCATGTTACGGGGCATGTTCCCTTGGTAACTCCAGGAAATGATGAGGTGGATGCGCTCCTGTGTGTGCAATGGCTGGAAAAGGCAGGAGCACCCTGGCTCTACAGACGATTGTAGCACGTGGATGCTCAAACAATGTGAGTGAAGCAACAACAGAACCTTCCCTTGAAGTGGGAAGATGTCACAGATGCCTGTGCCAAGTGTCCGGTATGCAACCAGGATACGACGCATCTTTGCTGTATGAAATAGAAGCATGTACAAGTAACAAAGAGAAGGTTCCCATTGGCCATGTGGCAGATAGATTACCTCTTCCAAAAGCTCAAGAGACATTGTATGCCCTTATGGCAGTGGACGTGGCCACTGGGTTGTTGTTTGCATGGCCCTGTGCAGCCGCATGGACAAGCCTAACATCCACTTTGCACTAGGTCTTAGCCCTCCTCAGAGGTGGAGCCTGTCTGCTACTGGCATGTTGTTGTTCCCTGTATTGTTGTTGTGGCATACAGGTACAGAGCTCTGCCCTCCTGCAGCAATCATGTGCCAAGCTTCCATAGGTGTAGGGGAAGGACCCTGATGGGGTGGAGTATGCGGAGGAAAAAAGATAACCATAGTCAGGCTCTCTCCCACACCCGTAGCTAACTTCCGAGCAGAAGAAACTCAGCATTTCTCCCCTCATGTAACCATGTGCCCAGTATGCATGCACAGGCTTCCACCTTGGCAGTATTGTTTAGCTGATGTATAAAAAGTACTACCATCATGCGAGGGGATGTCATGTCCTTGCTGGAGTACTGCTGCCCTGTGAGGTGGGCTGTGTCTTTGCTGGAATAAAGAGCTAAATTGCAGTTGCCTACGGCTCCTCACATTTTCTTCCAACTGCCCAAGTTTCATATCCCTTATCTCAGAAACATGAATCTACAGCAATACACCATATCTTTTATTAATTCTTCTAGGACATCAAGCATAAATCAGGACTCTCCAAGGCAAATCAAAATTTCCACCTATGGGCCATCTTAAGAATTTTGGTCTTAATCGTAAGAGCAATGGGAATTAATTGAAAAGTAATAAGCATAGAAGAAAGATGATTATATTGTTTCTTTAGGAAAATTTCTCCAGTCAAAATAAAAATGGAGGATGAGAGGCCTCTTAAAGGGCTATAGAACTTGTCTAAGTAAGAGATGCTAGTAATTTGGACAAAGATTATAATAGAAATGAAATGATTCTGTTATAGATTAGACATGGAAAATAAAAGAATTGGTGTCGAAGATGAATTATAGGCTTTTAATATACCCAGATGACATAAGAAGCAATAGGTCAGTTCTGGCATAGATCATGTTAAGGCCAGCTTTAAGATATCATTTATATCTTACAACCGTGGACTAAGAGGAACATACTTGCATTTGAATAAACTAGTGTTAATTGACTCATTGCAATGAGAGAAAATGCATACATGGAGAACTGTATGTCATCTCTTACTGAGCATGTGAGAAAAGACCTATTAAAAAATTTAGGCTGTGTTAGGTGATTTGAGGAGGGTGAAAGGAAGCAGAAAATTTCTCTGAATTGGATGCTGTTGTCAAAGGGGGCAATTCTATGAAGGAAACTGAGGTATAGGGAGTCTGAAAATTTTTCCCAAGGTCACAAATAACAAAACAGATTTTAACAAAGGCAATGTGAATCCAGTTTATACCCTTAATTACAACTTCACAGTATAATATGTATGATATATATGACATTAATCATAAAAATGAACTTCAAGGTAAAAAGAAGTGAGTTCTCTCTCTTATACTTACCAATTATAGAAACATGAAAATCTCATTTAGCCTACATGAATTTTATTTATCTTCCCTACAACATGGGACAACATAACTTATAAAGACTGTGGGTATTAAAATGAGAATTGTATGTACAGGTGCTTAGTATTGTGTCTAAGACATAATAGACACATTATATATGGTAATTTAATTTAGATCGAAAGTTCTTGGCTTGGATAGGTACAAGATTTGTTCAATAGTTAAATTACATTTAATAAAAATGGAACACCCAAGACTGAAGGGAAATATATCTGGACAAAATTATATTTCAATATCTTATAAAGGTTGCATAATCTGTTAGAGACAAAAAGGTCAAAAATTTAAAAACATGAAAGTAAAGAAACATTGGGCTTTTATAACAAAATAATCATAGCTATGAAAAGTTAGTGGAACTAACATTTAATCAGTCTTCTAAAATGTCCCTAAAAAAGGAAAGATAAATGAGATACTGATATATACCCACGTGACCACAAATTCTACAAATCTTTTGAGTTTATTGGATAAAGTTTTCTTTTCAAAATATAATGAACTACCAAAACGTGAAATTCATGTGGTTGTCATTTCTTCTGCCTTTTGTGGTAAGTAAACTTTAAAAAGTGATTAAGTTTCCATGTTTCAGGAGATTCATGGTGGCTTATGACTTGGCACTTAGAAAATAAATATCTGCCTGGGCACTTAATAAAATAACATGTTAATAAGGAAAGGGAATCTGTGGGTAGAACAAGATATTTATTAAATTTGACTTCCTACTTGCACTCTGCTATCAGTTATGGTAGTGGCCTTCAGTGATGTCTTCAGCTAACTGACAGAGAAATAAACATATTTCCGGAGCTGAGAAAAGTGTCTTTCATTAGCTGTCAGGACCATTCACACAAGTAGTGTCAGCTAACATGCTGCAAGAGATTTTCCAGAACCTATCATTCTAATGTTTCATCAAACTCACTTAACACTCAGAATATACTATACCTTGTTGAAGCTATTAAAATATTTAAATCATCAATTGTCAAGATGAAATTGAAAAAAGGTAAGGCTGTTTTGTAAAAGATCATGTCTTTAATTTAACCTGGACCAGGTTGAAAAGCTCAAGGCAATGCTTTATAACCCTTTTTGAGGCATGATGGAGTGAGCATCAATTTCTTGAATGAAAGTAATTTTTTATGCCATTTTTTTTATTAATATAGAGAAAGCCAAGCACATCTTCACTCATCGCCAGAAACCACAATGTTGTCAGCTGCTTTTCTGAGGATATTCTTCCTTATGAAAAAATAAAGAGAAAATATAAGATATCTAAAAGTTGGGAGGAAAGATACCTAGCTGACTTAGCTATTTACATGCAAACTATATTATCTTTAATATTCTAGACATTACAATTAAATTCAAAAGGAATTATGGAAGATTGTTGTTTACTAATTTCCTGTGGGGTTTGAGGTAAGTAGGTTCAGATTTCTTGGGACAATTTTCTCTAGTTAATCATGTAGTATTTTCAACATCTGGTTTGTAATATTATTGCAGAATCACCTCCGAAAATTCAGGTTTGTGTGCCTAATGTGCTAGTAAAACAAATCATTGATACACCAGTGGTTGGAGATAGAGAAAGGTTTATTTGATTTGTCCAAAGCTAGAGGATAGGAGATCAAAATCTCTCAAATTCTTTTTCCCAAAAAAACAAAAGTAGGAAGTTTTTATGCAGCTAGGGAGTTGGGGAAGGTAAGTTCCAGGAAACTGAATGAAAGCTCTGTATTTACTTAGTCATAGATGATCCTTTTTCATATCAGACTCCTGGGCATCAACAGCTGGTCATAGCTATTTTTCCTTTCTGCAAACAAACTCATAAATTCTCATTGTGGCCCTGGAATTATCTCCTCCTGCTTGACAAAGGAACACATAGTAACACATCAGCAACATAAAATTATATTGTGAGAACAAGGGTTGATGAGTTGAAATACCAAGATTATACAAAATATCTTATAATTATGCATCAGTGACATTATTTTTAAAGCAAAAAGTGGAAACTAGATATCTTATGCTATCACCACTGTTTGAGCTATCATTGTTTTGTGCTTAACTAGCTATATTTTTCTATTATCTCAAGTGAAGTGTACTTTTAAACATTTCTGGAACTTGCTTTATCGACTGGCCATCAGAACATGACTAACATACTTTCTTAATCTTTGACTATAAACTACACGACAACCAAAGCAATTGAAACATTTAATTAAAGCCTATACCCATATCCTAATTAAGAATTAAATTATTTAATTATAGCTGCCAAAAATACTAGGGGCATTACAATCACAAGGAGCTCAGCTACAATATCTCCTGTAATTTTATGTTTTACAACTTATTTGCTTGTGCATACTGTAAGACTTTTTAGCACAGAAAACTGCTTTGTACTTGAAAACTTTCTATGACAGATCCAGCATAGATTTGTTTTGTTTGTAATATGGTGTATAGGGAAGAGTAGAAATATAATGATGAGAATAATTCTAGTTTGGAATCCCAGTTTTGCTACTATATAGTTTTGGGTAGATTAGGTTGGGTTGAGTAGGTTGTTCATTTAACCGAGTCTGAGTTTTTTCATATGGAAAATGGACACCTACTTTGCAGGGTAGCTGTGAGAAATCAACCATGGGTGCTCGAAATATATATATATTGACTTTCATAATTTGCTTCATAAATATCAGTAGCTTTCTTTGGACACTGGCTTAGAATATAATATCTTCCTAAAATACCGAGATTTTTTAAAAAAGATTTCTATATGCAGAAGCAGGCTCTAATTTGCCTGTTTTTGATGATCAATTTGATCTGTTTGAATTCCGGGACTCAGAATATATA
This sequence comes from Pteropus alecto, assembly GCF_000325575.1. Classification (NCBI taxonomy): domain Eukaryota; kingdom Metazoa; phylum Chordata; class Mammalia; order Chiroptera; family Pteropodidae; genus Pteropus; species Pteropus alecto. Next base: position 3,180,541 of record NW_006442508.1, on the reverse strand, counting down.
TCATTCTCATATAGAGTTCAAAGAATACTCTAAAATTCTAATCTCTTTGCGATGTGATTGTTTTATTTTCATTTTTACATTTTAGGGTAAACAAAAGTTAAATATCGAAGTTCAGGGATTGAATTCTCAATGTTGGTAATAGATGAAAATTTTTTCCAAATACAGGAAATTTGATGATTCACATATTTGGTAAATAGGAAGTGTCCAGTATGTTTTTTACCTGTGCTGGTAAAAAGTACTATGAATAGATTTTCCATTACTTCTAAGTAAAAGCAGGTACAACCTGAAGCACATCACTGGGTAAAATTCATTCAGTGGAAGGTACCATTCCAAGTACCAAGGCTGTATCTTTCTCTAATGTAGAGAAACTTCAAAGATGAGCAGATCCACTCTCCAGTGTGACATTCAGTGAAGAGGGCTCTTTTGCAAATTGACAGAGGTGTATATATCATGAAACAATTAAAGCTTAAGTTTTTGAGCTCTTTGCTTAGAACAGGTAGGTTCCAAGACCATGGGAGAGCTCCCAGACATGTGTTTTCATAGGCATGTGTCTTATCAATATTTGAAGTAAGACATGTAACCACAAACATTTTAAATAGCTGTATCTTTTCCCTCTGAGGTCTGCATTTTTCCTCATGTCATGTGGCATTGGAATTAATGTAGTTTCAGTTGAGGATCCGATTGAGAAGTTGAATTGGGAATTCAATTGGCGGAAGCATGTAGAATATATTTACCTGTCCTGCTGTTAGTTTTGTATATAGTCAAGTTGGTCTTAACTTCCAGGAGTATTTCTACTTGCCACATGTTATCTTGATTTGACATAATGGTGCAGGGCCAGGGGTAATTTAACATAAGAATATATTCTATAGTGTCCTACAATATCTAGCATGGAAAGTAGATGGAGCAAAAAAAAGGTTTTGGAGACAGAAGTTTGTCTGCAGAAAATATTGTCCTTTCATCATATATAAAATTTTAAGCAGGAGATTTGGCTCTTATCAATGTCTAATCAAAATAGAAATTCTTTGCAATCAGAAGTATACCCAATAGTGTAGCACATATAATTATAAATGCACTATGCCTCTTTTATTTCCTTTTTGATAGAATCATGCAGAATAGAATTTATAGGGAAAAAATTTGGAGAAGGGCTACGCATACTAATCACTTCTATCTAAGTCACATGTTTTACTTATTCTAGCATATTAGGGTCATTTTAGCACATCTAATGCATCTTGTCCTATTGAATTGAGGCAGATCCAGAGGAAACTGCATGCAGTTCACAATCAAAGCAGTCATTCATTAAGGTGATGAGAGAATTTTTGAACCAAAGTAATGATTAGATTCCTGGATTATTCAATAATCCAGTTAATGAAAATGATCGTATCATGAGAACACTTGTGGAAAATATCTATTTTCTTTCCAATTTGAGAAGAAATACTGAAATCAATAAAGAAAACAAATTAATTATGTGCTTATGGTAGGTGGACTAATGTCCTCCCCCACCTAAGATGTCTACATCCTAAACCTGAGAGCCTGTGAATATGTTACCTTAAATGGCAAAAAGAACATTGAAGATGTGATTAAATTAAAGACTTTGAGATGGGGAGATTATCCTAGAGTGTACTAGATTATCCCTCTTGGCACAAATTTAATCATGTCTCCATAAAAACAGATAATCTTCCCTAATTATGGTCAAAGGAATGTGTGCCTAAGGAAGAAAGGTTAGAGAAATGCAACATTGCTGGCTTCGAAGATGGAGGGCAGGAGTCATGAGCCAAGGTACACGGCAACTCTCTAGAAGCTAAAAAAGACAAGAGATTAGGTTCTTCTCCAGAGTTTTCACAAAGAAATGCAGCCTTGCTGACATCTTTATTTTAGCTCAGTGAGACCTGTGTCAGACTTATAACACAAAGAACTGCAAGATAATAAACTTATGTCGTATTTAGACAGGTTTGTCGTAATTTGTTATAGCAGCAATAAAAATCAAATATGATTCCACTATAATCACATTAATGTGCATGGTCAATTAGAATAATATTTGATTACTTATTGTACTAGAAAACTTGACATGCCTTAAATATTAAAGATCAGATATCAAAGTAATTTAGGGTGGTTGTAAGTTGTAGTTGTTCAGGAAATGCCGGTTTATGAAACTTGATGAAGGTTTCCCAAAATTAACAATTTCCAAATTTACATGAACATTACAAATAAGGAGTTGTATAGTTAAAAGAAAATTTTCTAAATGAAGAGTTGGCAAACTACACCCATGATCAAATCCGGCCCATCATTTCTTTTTGCATTATTGCTCTTGAGCTAAGAATGATTTTTGCATTTTACATGGTTACATTTTAAATGATTGTACAAATACTTATGTAATATTGCAATTTTGTCTGTTGGCCCACAAAGACTAAAGTCTCCACTATTTGATTCTTTAAGTTCACCTACCATTGTTTTAAGCTATCAATAATAAAAAACAAATTTTAAGTAGTCATGTTAGAAGATGGAATTCTCTATTCTCTCTATATAAAATGATTATACAAAATTATTTTCCTGTGAAGAGATGATTAAAAATATGCAATCAGAAAATAGAGGGTAAAAGTATAACAAATACGTGTAAGAAAATCAATTAATTTTTAAATGTTATTTGTTTTAAATGGTATATTTGTGTTTGTACAAGTTCAAAATGTATTGTTTTGTTTTATTTTCTCATTTAATATAAACATTTACTTTCTAATTTAATTGTGTATTTGCAATATTTCTTATAGAGAACACTCAAAATTAAACTAGCCTTAGGCCTCCCTAGATATGCCTCTGCACACTGGGCAAGTTGCTAAAAGTCAAGGTCCTTTGAATTATTTTGCTCAGATTCTTCCATGGGGCACAAGACGTCTCAAGTAGTCAGATCAGTGCAAGTTTTGATCTGCACCGCATTCATAGGCAGATAAAGGTCCAGCCCTAGGGAGAAAGGTACCTCTCAGCCTCCCTGCTCTTTGACTGAGGTAATGCATGTGTGCAGCACAGCTCAGGGACCCTTGGGCTACACCCTGTGAATAGCTGAGCCTGATTGGAGGATCAACCGTCTGTGAGGTCAAGCTGCTCAGAAGGTGGTTTAGTGGGCACTAAGCTGTCTCTGAAGATAAAGTTGCTCTTCTCTGAAGTTCCCCACTGTCTGCTAGAACCTCTTCCAGCTGCTTTTATATTGAAGGATGGGTAACACTTAGGAGTTCTATTCAGCTGAAAGTGCCCTAGAGGCCAGAGACCAACCTCATATGCAACTCTTAGTTCACAAACACAGGGCTGAGTCTTTACAGGAGGGCTGGATCTGAACCAGTGGTTCATGTGAACCGAATACAGTCCCTCATTCACCTCCTTCTGAACACAATGTTCAAGCCCAATGGCCCTGTTTCATTCTATTCCTAGTAAAACTATTTCAGAGACCCTCACAAAGGCCTCATCATAGCAGAGTGCTCTGTTCTTCCAGTCTGTCATTCAGACCCCTGCCTTGAACATGACACTTGCTTTTTTCTCTGCCTGAGATTTACTCAAATGGGACCTCCTCAGAGAGACTTTTCCTAACAATCCTAAGAGTAGCCACTAACTCCCTTTACAACCCTAATCCAGTTCAGTATTCTTCATGGCACTTATCACATATCTAGATTATTTTTTCTCTTTCTCACTGACAAATTACATAATTGTAGCAACTTTGTCTACTGTGGTCTCTGTTGTACTCCCAATACCTAAGGCAATATTTGGAACGAGGAGGGACTCAAAAATTATGTATTTACTAAATGAATAATTGAATGAATTATGTTCTTCTTGCTGATCAGGATGCTAGCCATAAACACATTCATATAATTTGAGATACCTATTAAAAATTGCTTCAAGACTATTTTGAGTATTTGACAGTTTCTTTCAGCAATTTCTGCAGGCTACTAACTAAATCTCGGATAAAGTGGTCCATTTTATGTGTTTTCCTAAAAAAATCAGACTATTGGAAGATATATATTTATTTCTAGATATCTCAGTTTCATGGAGACCATGAATATTATACTTATATGAAAACATTAAGGATGCTTATTAAAACAAAGAGAGAAATTACTATATCTTTTGCCTGAAGTTGGAATGATAATACCAAAGTAAAGAAAAATAAAGAGTGTTTTGCTTTGTTTGCTCACTAGCTTATTTTGTGTTTTATTAGGTAGTCCAATGATTAAATTTTCAACCAATAATGTATCTATGAAAATAAACAAGGAAAGTACAAAGTTTTGATGGGTATGAAAATTTTATGAATACTGCAAAAGAGATGATGCCCACAATTTATTTTTCCTGTGATTTATCAGAAGTCTCCAATCTTTTGGTAACTAAAATTGGATAATGGCATAGATGTAATCATAAGAGATGGAATTATTTCGCATTCTGCCTGTTTCTACTGAGGTACAAAAAGCTGCTACCTTACAAAAGCTCAGCAGAGTAATACCTTTAACAGAGGCCAATGAGTCAATATTGTACTTTATGCATCAGCTTTCTCAGAGAAATTGTAGTAACACTTAAATAGCCCTCAACACAAATGCTATGTGACATCAGGAGAAGTTACATTCCAGGAAAACATAGCAGTTACTAGTCAAATGAATCAGAAGCTCCGCATAGATTCTGTGTTTATAGATTAATAAACTAGACTTAAGAGACCTGGGCTCCAGCCTTACTATTTGCTTTGAGAAGCATTGAGATGTACATTAATCATAAAACCTATCAATCAACAAATATACTTAAGTACTTTTTATATATAAATAGTGTGCTAGACATGATGAGGAAGATGAAGAAATTTGAGAGAGAGTTCCTATATCTTAATCCTCAAATAGCCAAACATTGATTTGGAAGACACAGACAAAAAACAAAAAACAAAAACAGATATACAACATGATATAAGTGACTAACACAATGGTGCTAAAGTTTAAGGACATAGATTCTTCACTGAAAGTCAGGGCAATTAGGAAAGATTGGCCTTGAAGAATGAGAGTCTTGATAGAGAGAAAAAAGGAAGAGGATACATTTCTGGCAGGGCTGAAAATTACTCAGTGAAGAGGAATTCAACCAGTTTGGTAGAAACAGAGAATGTACACTGAGAAGTAGTGGAGTATAAGATATAATAGGAAATTTTGTAGGGCCTGAAAAGACAAGTAAAATAATTTGTCATGTCTTTGAGAGTTTCTCATCAGTATTAGATATAAAACTACATTTCCATAGCAAATATTTTGTGATAACACCTTTATTAATAGCCTGAAGTAAATGATAAACATTTAAAAAATATAAATATAATGTCTTAACTGTAATATAATGGAAAATATACAGCCATGTGTCACTTAACAGAGATGTGTTCTGAGAAATGGGTCATTAGACAATTTCATCATTGTGTGAATATCATAGAATGCACTTACACAAACCTAGATGGTGTATGATATAGACTATTGCTCCTAGGCTACAAAACTGTACAACATGTACTGTACTGAATACTATAGGCAATTTGTAACATAATGGTATTTGTGAATCTAAACATATCTAAACATAGAAAGCTACAGTAATAATGTGATATAAAAGATAAAAAGTGGTACACCTGTATAAAGCATTTACCATGAATGGAGTTTGCAGGACTGGAAATTGCTCTGGGTGAGTCAATGAGTGAGTGGTAAGTGTTTATGAAAGCCTAGGACATTACTGAACATTATTGTAGACTTTATAAACCCAAGCCCTCTCTCTACTTCCTTCTGACAGGCTCAGAAATAGAAAAGCAAAGCTGCCAATGCTGCTCCACGAACAGAGATGAGGGCTGGATTGACTGAAAATATTGGGGAGAAACTGGCTGGGCAAGGCATAAGTCACTATATTAGTGACTGCCAGATGGGAGTAAAAGATGGCCTGAGGGTCAGTATAAATAAAAAATCAAGATGAAAAGGTAAAAGAATTTAAGATATTGTTATAGCAATGTGGTTTTGGCTATTTCATGTTGAAGCAGTAGTCAGATTACAGAATTTTGTTGTATTCATTTAAAAAAAGGGTGTTTAATATGTAGAGGGTGAAGAACTGAGGACTCAATATTTTGATTTTGAAAATTTCTTTTTATCTGTGCTTTACATCATTACAACCTGAAAATATTTCCAAAATACAGGAACAGGCTGGTTTCACACTACCACAGAAAGCTCACCAAAGTGGCAGTAGCACTTAATACTTGTTAAGGTAGCTCCTTCGAATTTGTGTTCTTATACAGGATCTTATGTCCTCAATGAAGAATTTAAAGCAATTTACTGTGAAAACCATCAAGCTAGATCTGGGTAGGCTGTAGCCCCCTCTGAATATGTGGGGCTAGGGGAACAGGCTCCTCTGTGCCCAAACACGTCAGTGGCTGACTAATCTGTGCACTCAAATTGAGTTGCTGTGAGTGAGAGGGATTCTATTTCCGAGCCCCACAGATATTGCTCCCATCAGAGAAAAAATAATTTTTCTGAACCACATATATTTTCATTTCTTACAGGAAATTTAGCTCAAATTATAATCTTATGGGATCACTGTTGTATTTGTGGTCTGTTGTTTGACCAAAACACTGTTATGTGTTACATAATTATATGTGAAAAGTAATTTACAAGAAAATAATGTGTATTCTGATCTGCAAATGCTTAGACGGGACTACAGTAGAACACATAATGAAGTTCAGTAGTGTCTATATGCAGAATCACCATGAATGAATGTGTGTAACAAATTAAGTGTTTAGTGTTTCTGTCTTAAAAACCACATACATGACTGTTCGTGATGCAATTTTCAGAAATATTAAGTAATTTTATAAAGTTTTAAGAGTCTCTTTCAAAATAAATGTTAGTGGCATCTTGGAAAATTTATTACATATTAAAATGTATAACATATTTTGTGTTCTTATGAAAAATAGGGTTAGTTTCTAGATTTTTGACCAAATAATGGAAACTGTGCAAGATGTCCCAAAATTCTTTGTTGTCTAAGGCATCCCTCAAATTGCAGTCTGGAAAGTCTGGACCTAGGACTCGATCATGCCAGGAGTGTCCTGTCAATTACAGTAAAAAACAAAATTGTGCCCATGAAATTCCAAAACTCTCCTGAAGGTTGAATTCATCCTCACTGCATAACACTAACATGGATAATAAGGGATTATGAAAATATTTAGAAAAAGAAAGAAGGTACTAAACCTGGTAGTGCTGAATTAAGAGTATGTATTCTTGGTAGTAGTTAGAGAATTATACATTTATTATAATCATCCTGTTGGAATGGATCATAGAATTAAATATGAAAATGACAGGAAATATAAAAGAGAATGGAAAAGTACAAGAAACATAAAGGGAGAAATAATAGAAATTAATGATTGATTTGATGTGAAGAATGAAGGAGAGGGAAAACCAGAGAAGTTTTATTTCTTTTTGTTTTTGGAACAAATGGTTGAGAATCACCATTGCTTCTTTTTTTTCGATGGCTGCCAATTTTAGAGTAACAACTATATTTTTAAGCATTTTTGTTCATTCGTCATTGGGTTTTTCACCTTTAAACAGTGAGCCTTCAATTAAGGTAATGGAATGTACAGGTAGCTGATTGAGATCAGCTAGTGTCATGTTGGGCAATACTTAATAAAAGCTAATGGACACTGACTCACCACACTTCTGCCACCCTAATAAACAAGCCATCCCATTTTAGTGATGAACAGATATCACCTGAGATACAACAGCATGGTGCACTAATAAACGTGCCCTAAGGGCATCCTGCAGACCAAAGTAATTTTCTGTTTAAATATAACCACAACCTACTCTCTTCCATTTTTATTAGCATTCAGCATTTGCAGTGGGGTTCATACTAAAGAGTAAAAGGCCATGGATATGTAATCAAAACACATCAAAAATGTCATATGATTTTTGGAAAATAATAGGACTATTGATTGAAACAGAAAGTTATTGTGTGATGGATAACTGGTACTGGGAGTTAAAGGGAGAGTTTGATATCATAAATATTGATTTTAAGGTGATGATTTATTATAAATTAAATCATAAAATCTTTTAAAATTTGTATCTCTGGAAACTTATGAAACCCCATGTATATAGAAAGGATTTTTGCTATTTAACTGAAAATTTTTTCTACATTTAGTAAAACATATTAGTTTCTGATATTTCTGAAGAAATGTACATTGCCTCTGTGGGAGAGTCGTATTCAGTGCCTTTGTAATTCATCGTGATGTACATAGTTATTAACATGAATGGGATCTGCAGTTATTGTTAATACTCTTTCTCCATTATAATTGGTTATTACCTCTTCTGAACATATAGTAGAATTACATTAAAATGCCATCTGATTGAGTCAAGACATGTTATAAGTTCTAACCAATGAACTACAAATAGAAGTGACAGATATTTCTTCTATACTCAGCCTCAATTGGCAGTGTGAAGTATCCCAGAGCTCATATTTCCTTCTCACATATCAATCCAGGAATGTATTAAATGGAGGCTGCTACTCCAGCTGGGATTTTAAATGACAACAATTAGAGGAATTCCTTTCTTGTGCATTATTGGGCACAAAAAAAAGTGTTTGCTGTTTTAGGCCAATGCATCCAGAGGGTATTTACTATTACAGTATAATCTGATCTGTCTTGACTTAGAAAGAGTTGATGAATAGACATCCAGGAATCTCTTGGAATTATATATAAAAATTGTGCATTCTAACTGTAAAACTTAATAGCTATATGACCTCAGACAATTTTATGTAGAATTTCTGTGCCTTCATTTTCTTATCTATATAATATGGACAAAATTGGACAATATATAATATGGACAAAAATATAATCTCTATGTATATAATTAATGCAGTTTACAAATACTCCAGTTTTTTCTTCTTCCTGGCACACTGCAGGATAGTGTGCCACCTTCCAGTTGAAGTTAGGAGAGCCCATGCGACATGGTATAGCCAAAAAATGTGAGCAGAAGCAACAAGTATCCCTTCTGGCCAGAAGTTTTAAGAGCCGGTATATGCTTCACCACTTTCTTTCTATCTACTGTGATGATGAACAATTTTAAATAATTGGTTGCTCCCTCATCTTAGATCTTGGACTGAAAATAAAGCAATACAACCCCCCCACTCAACTTTAAATAGACTTATAGTGAGTTTTTATACCTGGGATTACTTATTATTGTAGCATAACTTAGTCACCAGAGTTGGTTCTTTTTGGAAGCTCTCAGGGAGAATCTGTTACATGTTTCTCTCCTAATTTCTGGTGGTTGCTGGCAATTTTTGGGAGTCTTTGGATTGTAGCTGCATCACTTCAGTCTTGGTTTCCATCTTCACATGGCCTTCTTCCCTGCTTGTCTATGTGTATCCTCAACTTTTCTTTAACTTGTAGTTGTTGGACTATAGCAAGTGTTAGTTTAGCAGGACTTCAGTTAGGAATAATTCCACCAATGTAAACTCCATTAAAACAATTACAAAGCACAAGGACACCAAAAGCAAATTCTTTCTTATTAGCTGTCTTTTCCTCTCTTCTTCTTTTCTCCTTTTCTTTCAATAATATGTCTATTGTAGTTCAGGGTAGAATGCTTCCAAGTATGTAAGGAAATTAGTGAGAATAAGAGGAATTATCCTGCCAGATCCACAATTAATTAGGTTCATCTTTGCAGCTTGATGGTGAAATTGTATAAGTTTAACTAAGAGGAGACTGCACAGCTTATGTTTAAAGATCATTAACCTTTTACAGTTGCTCTACATAAATGCAGAAATAATACCTATCATTGTTACGTATACATTGTAGGTGCTGAATAAATATTTTGTGAGATGAATTAACTAAGTTTTTGTGACAGAGATAAAGTTACTGTGTACCTCTCTGCCTCAGAAAAGAAAATGAATTAGCATTTTTTGATGCCTCTATTCCATTTTTCTGTCCTTAAATGCCTAAGGTAAATGCTACTCTATAATTAGGATTTCTCTTTCTCTATGTTTTCTGTTATGTTCTTTATGTTCTCTGAATTTTCCAGGTTGGAGTAAGTGGTCCTCCTCTATATTTCCACAGCACCTCACACATACTCAGGCTTTTCTTAAATGTTACCCTCTCAGATAGTTCTGTCCAAAGTTCCACTATGTACCCAGTCATGTTATTTCCCTTCTCAGTCCTTTATGTATGGCCTTAGAAACATATACCATAATTATTTATTCATGTATTTCCATACTGAATTGGTGTTTATCTTCTTTACTAAAATGAAGGTTCCAAGAGGAAGCACCACTTCTTTCTTGCTCACCGCAGTGCCCTGGAATTTAGAACAGTGTTTAGAATAGAGTGAATCCTCAAGTAGTTGTTGAACAAATGACTAGATGATGGATGAAGTGATTTGAATTTATCTGTTTACCTTCTAAAAGAGACAGTAGATATGTAAATAACAACCATATATAGTTTTGAATCCTCAACACCTACCAGAGGGCTTAGAACATAATAACAAGGCAATAGATGCTAGCAAACAGTTGACTTTGAATGACATAAATTAAAAAACTCTCTCCTTTGTACAATATAAAAAGGAGTTTTGCCTTAATTTAAACCCAGTTAAATACTTTTGTTTTCACAATTATAAGCTGTCAATTATATCTGACAATTTATTCTCTCTTATATTGTGTTCGATGGTCATATTTTTTTTTCTTTAAAGCAAAAATCTGTATCTCATTTCAAACAACAAGGAAGTGACTATTACAAGAACTAGAGGAATCTAAAAATTTCCAATCCTAATTATACATCAAATTGTATGACCCTAGTTATACATCAAATAGTATAAAAATATGAATAGAAAACCATGTTGATTATCAAAAAGTTGTTTTTCTCAATAGCTTTTAAACATATGGCCACAATTCCCAAAATACTCAAGGAAAGTGAAAGGGTACTCAAAACTCAATAAGGCTTTAGTAACTAGTTAAAGATTTATATTTTATTGAATAAAACTTAGTAAGAAAACATTTAACTTCTAAATTTTTGCTGTTTCTAGAGAACCCTAAAAATTACCCAAAGTTCAGTAATCAGCACCCCCACTGGTTTGTTTGATTCAAGAAATTTCCTAAGACTAAATTATAATATGCTTCATTAATGAAATATGTAAAAGCCATGACTCAAATTTTAATAAATTCTCTATCATTATCAAATCCTTGGGAAAAAACAAAACTGCTAGAAAGTGACGTCAGAAGCATGGTGGACTAAGAGACGTACTGGATGTCTCCCCTTGAAATAACAATAAGCTAAACATCTAAAACTCAACGAATAAAATCCAATCTGCACACGAGCATGTCGGAGTGAGTGATCTGCACATAAGAGCTTCCAGAAGTCAGAACCATGGGAATCTGAGAGGTAAATTGGGAGGAAAAAAAAAAACTGCTACTGGCAGTCGGAGCTCCCTGCAGGAGGAGGGAGTTGGGAGAGGTTGCAGCTGATTCCTCAAACAGCCCTGTCTGAGAGATCTGTGAGCTCCATGCAGTGGAGCCCAGAGTCAGGGCAGAAAGCAGAGTGGGAAATAACTTCAGAGTGGCAACAGCTGTGTCTTAGTAGCTGTGATTGCAAAGCACGAGACTGAGACATGGAGACTAGCAGCAACCCCCACCTCCCAACCCAGAGTGCACCTCCCCCACCCCATATCCTTCAAGACCGAACACCACGGAAACCCAGGGAAATTTGGCAAATGCTATCAAAACTGTTGCTAACATTGACAGAGACTGAGACTGAGGGTAGCAATCGTAACTGAATATTTATAAGAAAAAAAGGCTTTATTAAGTTTCAAAGCAGGGATCTAAGCGGCTTGGATGCCACCAACTGAAAATCAAAAGAAAAACACTTCCTTAACAACAGGCTAAAGAGACATCTATATATAATAAATCATCTTTATGAAGAATATAATAAATAATCTTTCTGATAAAAAAAAAAAAGCAAAATACATTCCCATTAATTCCCAGGCAAAGAAATAGTCCATCAAACACCACGGACAACCAAAGTGACAAGGCAGTTCAGAAAGAAAAAGAAAACTCTTCAGAAAATAAGCTTAAAGAGAAATACGTAACCTAAAAGGCAGAGAATTCAGGATTGTATTTATGAGAAAACTCAGTGAGATCCAAAATAACTCAGATCAACAATTCCAAAAGTTGAGAAAAAACTAGACCAGCAGAATGAGTTTTTTAGCTAGGAGATTGAAACCTTAAAAAAATATAGAGAGAACTTCTGGAGATGAAGAATATACTAAAAGAGATGAAGAATGAAATACAAGCTTAGGAAATAGAGTTAACCAAAAGGAGGAAAAGATCAGTGAAATCAAAGACAGAAATAAAAAAAAAAAAATTCAGAAGAAACAAGAGATACCGAAGGATGAAAAATAATGAAAGAGAAACATAAGACATAGCTGACATCATCAGGAAAAGCAACATAAGAATAATGACTATTCTAGAAAGATAAGAAAAGGAGAAGGAATCAGAGAGCGTATTCGAATAGTTGACAAGAATTCCCCAAATCTAAGGAATGAGCTGGAGCTTCGAATCCAAGAACCTAATAGAACGCCCAATTATTTCAACCCCAAAAGGCCTTCTCCAAGACACATTATATTAAAATTATCAAGAAGAATTAATGAAAAAGAAAGAATTCTCAGGGCAGCCTGGGAAAAGATGGTAACCTATAAAGGAAAACCCATTAGATTATCTTCAGACTTCTCAGCCAAACCTTATAAGCAAAAAAAGAGTGGAACCAAATATTCAAAGTATTAAATGAAAGGAATTAATAGCCAAGAATAATGTATCCAGCAAAGCACTCCTTTAGATATGAAGGAGAAATAAAGACCTTTACTGACATACAAAAGTTGAGGAAATTCTCCACTGTGAGGCCTGCATTATTGGAAATACTCAAAGGGGTCAGCCTACCTGAAACAAAATGACAAAAAAATATATAAGTATGAATAAGGTGATTAGTAGGCAGACAGAAGCAGAACAATGCAACCCTTATCAACATAGGGTATTATAAGATTAAACAATAAGGAGAGAATTGCTTCTGTAAGAAAGAAATTAACATCCAGCATAAACAAAGGATGATCTGAGATAATAATAACAGAAAAGGGGAGTAATCAAAGATCCAAATATGAGGCCATATAACCCTGATACAAAGACCTGGTAAAGATAACACAAAAAAAGAAAACTACAGAACTATATCTCTCATGAAAACAGATGCAAAATCCTAAATAAGATACTAGTGAATTGAATACAACATATTAAAAAGATTATACATCATAATCAAATAGGCTTCATCCCAGGGACACAGGGATGGTTTAACATATGCAAATGGATAAATATGATTCACCACATAAACAAAATCAAGATAAGAATCATATGATCATATCAATAAATGCAGAAGAAGCCTTTGACAATATACAGCATCCATTATGATCAAAACACTTAATGAAAGCAGTATAGAAAGATAGTACCTTAACATAATAAAGGCCATATATGACAAACCCTCAGCCAACATCATACTTAATGGTGAAAAACTGAAAACCTTTTCTCTAAGATAAGGAAATAGACAACGCTGTCCACTATCACTACTGTTATTCAATATAACATTGGAGGGCCTAGCGAGTGCAATCAGGGAAGAAAAAGAAATAAAAGGAATCTAAATAGGAAACAAAAGTCAAACTGTCACTTTTTGCAGATGACATGATTCTCTATATAGAAAACTCTAAGGACTCCACAAGAATACTACTACTAATATTAAGCAAATACAGTAAAGTTTCTGGATACAAAATCAATGTTCAAAAATCCATAGCATTCCTGTACTCTAATAATAAATTGTCAGAAAAATAAACTTAAAAAAATAATAATTCCTTTTGAAATTGCAACCAAAAAGATAAAATACCTAGGGATAAACCTGACAAAATATGTGAAGGATCTATATAATGAAAACTATAAAACCCTATTAAAACAAATTGAAGAAGACACAAAGAAGTGAAAAATTTATTCGTGTTCTTGGACTGAAAAAATCCACATAGTTAAAATGACCTTATTATCTAAAGCATTATACAGATTTAATGCAATCCCCATCAAAATCCCATTGGCACTTTTTAAAGAAATAAAACAAAAAATCATCAGATTTTTATGGAAGCATGAAAGACCCTGAATCACAAAAGCCATCCTGAGCAAAAAGAACGAGGCTGGAGATATCACTCTGCCAACGTTAAATTATACTACAATGGGATAATAATCAAAATGGCATGGTATTGGCAGAAAAATGAACATACAGACAAGTGGAAAAGAATTAAGAGTCCAGAAGTAAATTCCCATTTACATGGGCAAATAATTTTCAACAAAGTGACCAAAAACATACAATGGAGAAAGGAATGCCTCTTCAATAAATGGTGCTGGGAAAATTGGAAAGCCACCTGCAAAAGAATGAAACTAGACTGTTGTCTATCACCACACACTAAAATTAACTCAAAATGGATTAAGGACCTGAATATCAGACATGAAATGATAAATTGCATAGAAGAAAACATAAGGACTAAACTCATGCATGAACCTTGACCTTAAAGAGAATTTTATGAATTTAACCTCAAAGGCCAGGGAAATAAAAGCAAAAATAAATGAATGAAATGATATCAGACTAAAAAGCTTCTGCACAGCGAAAGAAACTGTCGATAAAACAAAGAGACAACCATATGAATGAGGAAATATATTTGCAAGCAACACCTTTGATAAGGGCCCAATATGCAAAATATGTAAAGAATTCATAAAAGTCAATAACAACAACGACAACAAATCCAATTGAAAAAAAGGCAGGGGACCTAAACAGACACTTCTCCCAAGAAATGGCCAACAAACATATGAAAGGCTGCTCAACATCGCTAGCTATTAGGGAAATGAAAATCAAAACCAATGAGATACCATCTCACATCTGTCAGAATGGCTAGTAACAGGACAAGTAATAACAAGTGTTGGAGAGGATGTGGAGAAAAAAGAACACTCATACACTGCAGGTGGGACTGCAAATTGGTACAGCCACTATGGAAAACAGTGTGGAGGTTCCTCAAAGGGTGAGTCTAATGGGGAAGGTGAAGTCTAATGGTTCTATATGGGTTGCTCTGTTTGGAAGTCTTGGCAAGCAGCACATGGGGATTAGGGACAAGTTTAACTCCCATAGAAATGGAAGTTTGCAGTATCTAGTGAGACTATCAACTCCACTAAATCTCCATTCTGGTTACAATAGAATACTTACTGAGAGCTAAGAATAAAGCACAGTAATAGTAAAATAGCCAGTAGAGCATTCCAGGGCAGGAGATACTTCACTGGGTATAAGGAGGCCTATGTCTAACCTTAATTCATATGATACATGGTAACATTTAATTCAAACATGACCATTGGAGGAGGTAAGACATGCACTCAGAACTGATTCAGAAACTTAGTTGTATAGGTGAGAAGCATCAATGGCCTCAGCTGAATAGAATTGAAGATAGGAGGGAATGATATATCCCAAGATGCCTTGTAACTTTCAAAAAGTGATGTATTGTCACCATAATGAAAATTTCCAGAAGCATAAAATGTAAGGTTAGTTTGCTTCGAAAGAATCCTATTTGTAAAAATAATAAGTAAATGTGCTATATAATTACTGAGCATTGTTTCTGCTTACTACATCCTGTACACTGGTTTATTTAGTTAGTTTTATTATTTGCTGTAGTTTTCACTTTTCTCATAAGTCAACCTTTTTTAGAATGTCCTTTTCGTGCATGAACTTTAGAATCAATTTACCCTATTTTATTTGAACCATGCTAAATGCATAAATTAAGAAGAATGACATATTTATAACATTGAATCATCCTATGAAAACTGCTTTATTCAAAACTTCTTTCTGTCTCTAGCAGTTTTAAGTTTCACAGATTTTACACATTTCTTATTAAGCTTATTCCTAGGGGCTTTATTAATTTTTTTTGCTTCTGCTATTTTTTCATTATATTTTCAATATATGATTCTTATCTTTGGAAAGTTTTTTTAATCATTTGTGTACTCAGAGACTGAAATAATTTACTAAATTTTTTGAAAGTATATAAGGGTGAAAGAATGAGGAGTGAGTTCAGAAAGGTAAGGAGTAAATTTGGAAGCTTGGATTGTATTCTATACAAAGGTCCCCAACTCCTGGCCTGCAGACCAATACTGGTCCATGGCCTGTGCCGCACAGTAGGAGGTGAGCAGCAAGAGAGGGAGCAAAGCTTCATTTGTATTTGCAGCTGCTCCCAAGCGCTAGCATCACCGCCTCAGCTCCACCAGAGATCATCAAGCATTAGATTCTCATAGAAGCACTGATTCCTGGTGCCAAAAAGATCGGAGACCTCTGCTAGGCAATGGAAAGTCTTATAATTGTTTTAAATAGAATAATTGTATGTTTAGATTTGCATTTAGGAAACTGTACCTTGTTGTCAGTGTGAAGAATGGTTTATTTGGGTCAAGACTGAAAATGAGATTTCAGAAATGTGTGTTATAAATAAAGAATGAGAAGGAACTGGCCTAAGATAATAAAATTAGGAATTGAGAAAGGAGACACATTTTATTTCCTTATAGAAAAGAAAATTAACAAGTCTTTGTCATAGATTAGATAGATAATAGGGGAGGAAGAGAGAAGCCTCTGTCAATGAAGGATGAAACAAACTGGAGTTTAATAGTCTCTATATAAATCCCAAGAAGAAAGGTATCAGTGATGACCTAAAATACAATGAAAATGAGAAAGAAGATTTGTAGTGCCATTGAATTATGAATAAAACATTAAGGTGGCCTCTAGTTATAGACCTTTATTCATGCCTATGTATGGACACCGGAATGCAAAAAACTGAGGAGCAAAGGATGGCAGAAAAAGAGAATGACGATGCAGAACCATAGTTACATGACGTTTGATGATAGAAGGAAATAAATAATAGAATGACATCTTAAGAGTTACCAAAGCCCAAGGAAATGAAAGCTTTTGTTTTTGTTTTTGTTTTTGTAGAACATGATACTCAAAGAGTCACATATTTCTGTGTGAACTCAGAATAAAAACTATCTATATACTCTCAAGTTTCTGAGGACAAAAGCAAGCCAAATCCTGGTAGAATGACAAAGTTAGTATTAGAAATATAGGTAGAGGCAAAAAAAAGACTGATCTGTGGTTTCTAGAAATAATACAATACATATGAAATCTGAAATAAAATGAAGTTAACTTACTCATGGTTTTCAAGGTTTTAAATGTATTGCTCTTGTCAAATAAAATTATAATTCCTGTTAAAAAATTAGTCATGAATTGATTATTATTTTACAGGAAGATTATTATTTCTACTCTATTTCTTTTTTCTTTTTTATTTACCAAATAAAACAAACAAAAGAAGTAAGCTCAGGAATTCACATAGCATTGTTATCTCTAACCATGTTAAAATATGTTCTTAACATTTAAGACAGTTTCATTGATATA
>NW_006442508.1:3160614-3163032 GCF_000325575.1 Pteropus alecto | reverse complement strand
ATATCAATATAGTAATTAATGTTCAGCATACATAGGGACAAATTGAAATAACAATGACTGAAAAGGGGAGAATTCAAAGATCTAAATTCGCAAAGGGGAAAGGAGATAAGGGGAACATAGAAGAAAATGGACAACTGTATTTATAATATATATTTTATATATATATACACACATATATATATAAAATATATATTATAAATAACAGCAAAGGAAAACATTGTTAATTAAAAATTTCATATTTATTTAGTAAACAAAGTAATGATGGCTATACTCTGAAACTTTTTATTATTTTTTTAATTGTGTGCAATACACAGTATGTACATAGCCACTTAAGTCACCTGCATTTTATATATATTTTTGAGCTTTTGTTCTTGTTATTCAAGAAATATTCTCAGACCTTGCTACTCAATGTATGCTCCATGGACCTGAAACATCAGTATATTCTAGAAACTTGTCAGAAATGCAGAGCTTTAGTCTTCACCCTAGACCTACTGATTCAGAATCTGTATTTTAACAAGATATTCATGTGGTTAATATGCCATGATCCTCTTAAAGCCAAGAAGCATTAATCAAAAATAAAATACTCATCATTTAGGTCAATATTATATTGCATATATAGCAAAAATAGAAGGAAACCCAACTGAACCTTCTATAGTCCTTTTGGCGAACATTTTGTAAGATTTATGGCATCTGAAATTGTAATCCTAATGTGATATTGTCAGAATATATACCAGATATACGCCAGAAAACAGTAAGATATGCTTAAAATCATTCAGAAGATCAACTTTAGAATAATGACCAGAATTTAGGCACTCAAACTGCCAGTTCAGTGCATTCTTTCTACTAGGCTGTGTGGATAGTACACGTAAAGTTGTCACCATCTCTTTCCAGAGTTCATAGCCAGGATACCAAAGTGATGTGCCTAATTGTTTAATACTTTTATTTCCTATCCCCCCAATGCAAACCCAATAAAAATGTAACTATTCCAGATCCTATTCTTTTGGAATGCACTCTTTATGTGTTCTACTCCAGCATTTTTACAGGGCAGTAAAGGGATTTGAGTTTTTTACTAAGATCTGCATGTGTTTATAGTCATTTTTTAATCAACTCACAGGTATAAATTCATTTTAGAACAAAGCTGGTCCTCCATCAGTATGATACCTCAGGCCTGGTTAGAACAGAGGTACGTTTGACAGTACAATGCCTAGCTTCTCGTATTTTAATTATGAAGACTAACTATAAAAAGTTTGCTTATTGACAATAATATAAGAAAAGAGGGTATTTGGGGTAAATTTCCCTCTATCTTTGTTTAAATAAATGAACATAAAGAGACTTTTGCACTAACTAGTACATCCGTTTGGCATATATTCTTAGTCATTTATCTTAAATATTAGTTTAACCTGGGCACTCATTTGCTCCAAACGATATATAATAATAAAATGTTCATTTATAAATTCATATTTTAAAATTACAGGTACTTCCTAATTCTCTTGATGTTCATTTAATTCCTTCTTTTAGATCATTCATACCACTGAACACATGTTCACTTCCTAAGAATGACCATTTAGAAATGAAATATTGCATACAAGATTCTGACTTAACTCAAAGATGTCTCAGAGTAAAATCTATTTAATCTTATATTAGTACTGGCTATTGAAAATTGATTTTTAATACTTAAAATTCAAAACCTTTAGATTGCCTACAATTATTTGTCCGAAGCAGTGCATTGGAGCAAATTCAATAATAGAATATTATCTTTATATAAAATGTATAGAATCACAACTCTTGTACAGCATCAATTCCAAAAACACTTAACTTTTTTTATGTGACAGAAACATTAAAATAGTTCACCCAACAGACTGTCTGAACTGAAGATGTGCCATTATCTCACTGCTTTGGCAAAAACTATAACAAAGCAGTTAGTACAGAAAACAGGAAGTTTAACCTAATTTTAAGAATTATATAGTTTAAGAAGCAATATGGCTTTTATCTTTCCTCTATAAAATATAAGCTATGCTTAATAAAATCTGGAATAAAAGTAACCTATTGTTTTCTTGCATAGACATTTCGTGTGCTGAATTGAGGCATTTACCAACACTATTGGTTTTATTTTTAACTTCCTACCTAATGTGGTATATGACATTCACCACTACTTTCAATTTGCCATTATACAAAAAGAAAATCACTACTGGGCCACCATGGGCAATGCACTGCACAATAGATGGAACTCAAAGTGGTGGTCCTGCATGCACATATCATATATCACTTTGATATCACATAGAGTGTATGCAAGGACAGGAATTAACTAAAGCAGAATATAAGACCTGGGTGTTTGAGTGTGTACGCATGTATGCATGAGGGTAGTAGACAAAAAAAATTTATAATTACCAGTGGAAAAAAAGATGCAAAAAGACGGAT
>NW_006442508.1:3156848-3160585 GCF_000325575.1 Pteropus alecto | reverse complement strand
TAGCAAAATGTTTTCCTGTAGGCAAAAGAAAAAAGGAAGAATGAAGATAGAGCCTGGTATGCTTGCCTGTTTCTAGTTGGGCCCTCAGAATAAAGCTAAAACTCTCTAACTTGACTCAATCTAAACCTAACTCTCTGGTCCTAATCTGCTCCGATGTGGGTGAACATTGGCCCCTCTAGCCTCCCTCTTTGATGTTAACACACTTTAATCTCTGCAGGTAAAATGAATGTTGGGTCTGATGATCTCTTCTGCCTGTTTTTATGGGATTACTACCTTAATCTGTGCATGTTGACTTGATTTTGATCCAGATCTCAATATATTACTCCTTCTCTTTTTTCCATGGTGATCAAATCACACTCAACTTTGCTTAACTACAGTGTACACACACACACACACACACACACACACACACACACACACACACAAAGATCATGTTCCCACAGAGCCCTTCATCATTGACCTCCAGTTTTTGTGGCTCCATGCTACAGACTCTTCTTCTTGACCATGCTTTAGTCACATGAAGGCTTCTATACTCCTTGGGATCTCACCCCACCTCTCCAGTTTGCCTTCTCCAACTATTCTGGAATTTTATGAATAACTTTTATAATATTATACCTTCTCCCAGTATGATCTTCTGCCCCTCTTAACCCATGAACCCCATCAGACACAATTGATGAGCCCTAAGCAAGCTGTGCTCACTTACTTTCCTTTGTTCAAGGTATTGCTTTTGAAGGAAGGGAGAAATCTCTGACCACCTACCTACAGACACAGACACATCCATGCTGTTCTCCATCAGGCAAATCCTGTTCAAACTACAAAATGTGGTACAAATATTGTTCCTGTGAAGTTTACTGTTATGCCACTCCAAGCACAGCTTCCCATGGTGCTATATCAGAAAATGCTTTTCTCTTTTCTTATGTGAATTTCTCCTTTGACACTCAAACTCAAACATAATGCAATGTTGCTGCAGTGTTGTCTCAGTAACGTGAGCTTGACAAGTAAATTTGTTCTTTTTAGATACATGACAGTTGTGACATTGAAATGTGGCCTGAACTAACTGGACTAGTTTTTCTGAAGTCTTAGAAATGACATTAAACAACAGGAACAACGGGTGGTGAACTATTCTTGTAGGTTTTTTTTCTGAAACTGGTCCAGGTTTTTCCTCTCCCTCATTTCCCAGACACACATCTTTCTAAGCCTCCAGGATTGTTACTAGGGCACCTTGTCGTTTGTAGGACATTTGGCTTCTGTGCTTTAATACCTGAGCAAATGTTCAATGTGAAACGACACTTTTATTTCCCTTAGGGAAATTTTATCTTTTAAAGCGTTTCCAGTTTTCATTTTATAATATCAAAACAATTTTCATGACATAATTCTACTTGAAAATAAATAAGATAATACATGGTAAAGTTTAGACCTAGATTTATCCTTGAGTTTCTTAAGTCTGTTTTATAAAAATATTATATTTCTACTCTGAAAGAAAAAAACATTTAATTTCCCCTTCATTGGAATAGGGGCAAATTAGATACTTATTTTCTGCCACATTAGTGTAAAGTGATGTTTTTCTTGGACTACATTATTCTATGTCAATCTTAGGAAGAGTATTCTACAGCCAAGTTTGCAATTTATATCAAACCTAATAAAAAATTTATATAGTTCAGCTATATATCTACTTTTACAATTTTGCTTATCTATGTAATGTTAAAATACATATTCTAAAAACACAACAGAAGACAATTTGGAAGCAAATAGATAATAGATTTGATATTCACTCAAATTTAAATTAAGTCAGAGTTCTTTAATAAATTTTTGGAGAAGTTATCCAATTTTATTTTATTTAGCTTGCAGACAGACTCTGATAATGAATAATTCTTTGCTTGGAGTCAGTCAGTGATTAGCTAATTCTCTTTTCACACCCAAATATCACCTTGATGAAAAAATTTTATTAAAGAGACAAGTCACAAGAGACAACAGGATGTACTTTTTAAGAATGTATGTGCATTGGAGCCAGAGTCTCTGAACTCTAATCCCAGCTTTATGGTTGATAGCTATATACTCTTAGCTAAATTACTTAGCCATTCTGTATCACCATTTTCTTATCTGTAAAGTGGGAAATGATAAATAATGCTGCCTGCCACATCCTAATCACTCAGCAATATTGCTATCAACTTTATTATCATTGATAATATAATCCAGATATTTTTATCACAGCCAAGATGGAAGAAATACTTTTCCCAAAAGTAGGAGGCACGAGAAAAGATTCAAATATAGTTTGAAAATGTCCATTCACATAAAGGGAAAGGAAAAGTTTAATTACACAGAAAGTTTGAGGGTATATTTGGACAAAATAGGTTATTATAAAAAAAATAAAAATACTCAAAGGTAAATAAAGATAAACTTAACTGGAGTCTGAGATAAATTCTAATATACTTAATTGAACTGAGACTGGTGGATATTGCCAACTCATGTAAGCATCTTTCTAAGATAGAGAATACAGATTTTTTTTTTATTATTTTTTCAGGAAAAAATATCAAGCCTCTTAGTATGTTTAATATATCAAATATTATAAATCACTTTGAGGGAAAGGGTAGGAGATTCTAGAGTGTCTATAAGTTGGGCCAGTATATTTGTACTATATTATTTCTTAAATAATCATTGAAGCAAAATTTTGGGGTTTTAGTACAAACTAACACTAGCACAAAAATGTTTCAATGTTTGGTTGAAAATATGCTAGGACAACAGCATTTGAAAAAGTGATGTAAATTATATATTATATATAGACTAAAACACATACAATTACTGGTTTATGGATATTTAATTTCAGACTGACCTATGGTAACAGTAACCGACATATATATTGAAGTTTATTAAATGCACTGTGACTGAATTATTTTATTTAATACTAACATGGTCTTCTAAGGTAGACATCGGGGTCTCTGAAAAGGTTCAATAACTTATACCCTGCTTCTCAAGTTCTGAACATATTAAAAAATTAAAAGAAGGGATAGAAGTTAGAGAACTAAAATACCATCTTGAAAAGAGGTCAAGTTGGAAATATGTGGATTTAGGTGTGAGAAGCAAGTACGCTTATTGAACTCTGGAGTCCATTGGAAATACCCTCATAGCTCCAAGCAAGGTTGAATCTACACAAGACCTTTTCCACATAAGCACCATTTGTTTCCAAGAGGAAAGAAGAAAGAGTGATGTTTACTAGGACATTTTATTTTCCCCAACTCTTATCAATTCAATAATTTACAATTGTTCCCACTGGGGAGAGTGAGTAAAGGAAAGAAAGCCCATGCGTTTGGCTAAAATGAGTTCAATCCACAGAAAAGGAAACTTAAAGGCAAGAATTAAACATTCTCCTCGAAGTAAACAACATTATTATTCCCATTTTAAAAATGTTAAAATTGCATGTTAAAGATATTTAGTATTATGTTTGAGTCACACAATAAAAGGAAGAGGTAAGACTCAAATCAAGTATTTTTCTGATTCAAATAATTAACATAAGCAATTTTGAAGATAATCCACATAGCAATACAATTTCCTAGCTAATGTGAATGTTCTACAGATATGCATCAAATACTGCTTTTTTTTTGCTCCAGATACTTGCAGCCACATAAGGGTTGAAGTACTAGAAAGGTACACTAGAAAGGATTTTTGTAGCTATGAATTTATAAAGAATAACAGCAACCAGAATTGACCATGTTCCAAAACTTCATTAGTTTTCACCCCAC
>NW_006442508.1:3136015-3156776 GCF_000325575.1 Pteropus alecto | reverse complement strand
GTGTTTGATTTTGTTTTGTTTTCTCAAAGAAACATTTTACATAGTCCTCTAGGTCATTTTGGTATAATTAGAATAGTGATACATAATGGGTGGTTTATTCTTGAAATAAGAACAACATATATAACTTTGATATAAAAGAAAGAGAGAGAGAAAGGACGTCCACCTTATTCCTCTTCTTCTATCCTCAAACAAGTGTATTCAAAACAATAAACTCTTATTCTTATTTTCAATGAGAGAGAGAAAGAAAGAAAGAAAGAAAGAAAGAAAGAAAGAAAGAAAGAAAGAAAGAAAGAAAGAAAGAAAGAAAGAAAGAAAGAAAGAAAGAAAGAAAGAAAGAAACAACCCCAAACTATTTTATGAGTATCAACCTGTGCAGGATTTGACTGTCAACTTGGCAATATCACCATCCATCTCTTCTAAGATCAGGAACTTTGTTTCCCAGAATCTCCTTCCTTGTACACTTTATGTTAGAGCTCTCATGGGATCGGAAGCTTAGCAAAGCAGAGGTCATTATTATCAGAGGCTAGAGTGGTCAGATATAACAAGCTTCCAGATATTTACTAGTTTCCACTTTTTGGTCATGGTGGTTCAAAGAGTTCTGCAACAAGATGTGGCACAAACCTTTCTTATAATGTCCAGCTTTCTTATTCTGCTTATGGCTGGATGTGAGAGTGACTTTTTCTCTATTTGTACAAATACAGATTTTCAGATATATAGTCCTTCAGCTCTTCTTTTTGGTAAAAACAGGTATAAAAATTTCTATATTAAGAATTATATTCACATAACACTTGGAAAGGCCTTGGTTTTCTGACTAGAGACTCTTACAATCCAACAGAATTAACTCTGAAATAAACAAAATAAATCTTGAGAGCAAAAAAAAAAAAAGAGGGAGAGAGAGAGAGAGAGAAAGCCCCTAAGATCACCTCATAGTACTCACCTAATATACCAATATATTGCATGCATGTCAACATATGTA
This sequence comes from Pteropus alecto, assembly GCF_000325575.1. NCBI lineage: Eukaryota > Metazoa > Chordata > Mammalia > Chiroptera > Pteropodidae > Pteropus > Pteropus alecto. The sequence continues at coordinate 3,155,800 of NW_006442508.1, read as the reverse complement.
TTTTATAATTATGAATTGTTTAATTAATGTACATAAATCAATGTGTATTTTATATATTTATTCTCAGCAATAAATTAAATCCACAATCTTCAACATTGAAATGAAATTACGTATGACAATAACTTATTTTGTCAGTATACATTTTTATATGTGAAGGTAAATCGCTTCTATGTTAGCATATGACAAACATCAATGTAGATACAATAGTGATTTTTCTTAATATTATAAATAACTTTCAAAGGAAATAATAATTTCCTTCAACCATTTATTGCAAACGATATATTTAAAAAAAGTTCAGTAAAGCAATCATTTTTCCTAAATTTGTCATAACTTTAAATCATAAGGCTTAGTTCTAAGACATTATTCTTTGTTTATAAATATACTCAATATGCATTGGATGACTACATTTTCATGAACAAAGATTTTTATACTTTTATTCATTAATTTATAAGGTTACTTATTTTCTTTTCTTCTACGGTTTCTCCACATCCACTTTCAGACATTAGTGCAAAATTTCTTTGGAATGCTCTACAATATTTACAATCCAACTCAAAAATCTAGTTTACCAACTTAACTTCACTTAGTACAATTTAATATCTATTTTCAGTTCTTGCTTAAATTACTTAAATCACAAGGTTTAGTGGTTAGTATTAATCATCACAACTATATATTAATGTTCATTTGGAAGTCAAAATACACTGATAGTTTTTTAATGTCACTTATTTAATTGTAAGTTACTCACAAATGCCACCGATGAGTAAGTTTGTGAAATTTTAAGAACACAGATATTAGCATGTAAGTAATCTGCTTCATTTTATCCTAAAGATCTAAATTGTTTATGTCTCTTTACTTTTGTTGACTCATCATTAATAAACAGATGTCATATCTAACAGCTGGTGTTCTTTATTCCCTAGTGTTTTTTTGGAAGTGAGAATTTGAATAACCACAATAGAACCCAGTATGCAGATGTGCACATTAAATAATGAACTAATGGCTTTAACATATGTAATTGATTCCTAGTTTGCTTCAGAATTCTCCTAACTGTACTTGATTATCCTTGATGATGTGATATATTGTACTGATATATCAAGAAATGGGCTTAAAACTAAACTTTTATGTTCAATGAGTTCAAGAAAGCCAAGCCAAAAAACTATCTAATATATGATAACTGGCAGTCCACATGCTGTCATTTTCTATCAAATCTTATTTAGCATAAAAACAGTTCAAGTCACAACCTTGCAAAACTCATCTATTAAAATATACAATTTTTAATATTGCTGAGTTTTATAGATTTTTCTTTCTCTTACTTCCAATAATGTTTGGCTACTCTTTTTCACCTCAATTTGTTTATAGTGTGAAATGATGAACAGACTGATTCTGACCAAAAAGTCAGGTCAAGAAATTATATTCAGTAGTCTATCTGAGTCTTGCTTAAGGCTGTCAGCTGGAATTTGAGTAGAGGTGACAGAAAGAAATTCAAAATATATTTATAAATATTATCAAACATTAAATTGAAATTTTTATTTAAAGGCTTAATTAAATATTACATTTCTCAGTTTTTATTTCATTAAAGGTATTTATAAAATAGTACATTATATAATTATATGGAATAGGTTATACCTAGTTTTCATCTGCTTTCATCTGTAAGCCAATAAATTTAATTATCCTGACCTTTGATGTGTATAGAATGTATTTTAAAACCATGATTAAAGGACAAGGTCAATTTCTTTGTTAGATCTTTCTATTTAATGAGAATGAGACAGTAGACATGTATAATATGTAAAGATTTCAAAATCAGAATTTGAGCAAATTTATAGTATGATAAGTCTAACTGCCATATTTTGAGCAAGATCTATTAATTTAATATATTCTAAAAATTCTATGGATTTTGTAGCTTTTCATAATTTACAAAATGCTTTTCCATGTTTTGCCTCATATCAACCTCACAACAATTCAATGAGAAAAATAATAGAACATTTTTTAGCCATACTCTGCTGAGAAGAAAATGTCATTGAAATTAGCAAGTCACTCAAGATCACTCCTGTCAGTGTTGGAACTGGAATTATCATATTGTCCTGTGTCTCTCCTAAGGAATAGGAGAGACACAGGACAAATCCATGTGTACAGATGCATACGACTCTGCACCTAATTGTATGAATTGCAAGAAAAAACAAAACCTTTTTATACATATTTATGATTGACTAGGAAGTCATTACATGAGTTTAAAATAATTTTCAATTAATATTTTATTATTAAATGAGAATTTGCGTATGCTTTTTTCTCTTTTTTCCATAAATACTAGTGTATGGAAAACATGATTTGCAATATAAAATGAGCTTCTCACTTGGCTTCCATTATCATGAAACTATTCCTAAAGAGAATCCTCAACTGGTTTGAAAAAAGAGCTCTTGAGTTCTGGGTTTGAATTAACTGGAAGCTTCAGAGACAGGTAGGGCTCTGGTTCTTGAGTATTATAAATACAATATAGAGTTGTTTTAATCCACTTGATTGGAATTTTAAAACTTAGACTGGTGATGATTTTTTGTTTGTTTATTTGTTTTGTCAGAGAACTAATATTAGATCTGCAGGTATCTGATTTTTCTTAGAGTTTGAGTGAATGAATGTATTGGATATATGTATGTATAAAATGTTTTTAACAAAATAAAGTAACTTTCTCAAAAAGTTTACAAATCATCCTAAGTATTCTTGCACTATCATTAACAACTGATATCCCGTCAATGTCTGTTTTCCTCAACAAGAAAGAGAGATGAAAAAAATAATCTCTGTCTTTCCTCTTCACCCTAAAAATACACAAAAGGAAATGTCAGGGTGGGCCTTGTTTCTCTGTCAATATTGAACAATTCAATATGGAAACACAAATACCAATTCTAATTTCTAATAAAATCCTTAGACAGAACCTAATTAGCTACATTTTAAAACCCAAAGGAAAACAGTACTTAGTGAAGAATGTTATTTAGTCTATTTCTACATAGAATTACCAAGTTAAAATTAGGAGTCTCAAGTGGTTTTAGAAGACTATCAAATGAAACTATGGTTTCATTTGCTGTGTTATTATCTGCACAATAATACCTTCTTCTGACCTAAGAAAGTAGATACAGATGTACACATGTGCACACACACACAATCACAAATATTTTAACACAACCTAGAATCTCCTCATCCCACAAAGAGTTAAGTTACTTTACCTTTCTTCTTCCGATGTCTCTGCAGGCTCTCTAACAAGGCCATAGCAACCATAACTCAATGGCCTGCTTGAGTAGCTTACATAGGGCCCAGTGCTTATCAAAAAAACCATTCAATTGACGATTATCTCTTGTTAAAATGACAACAGATGATCCTGTGTCTTCTATGAGAATATCCTTCAATATGTACTTTCTCAATATGTACTCTTCAATATGTACCTTTTCATTTCTATGTACAAATGAATGAGTTTAATTGTGAAAATTATAAGCATCAAGGCTATCTGATAATAAATCTCTTAAGAACAGGTTCTATGATGTTTGTCACTCATAGGACTATAGAGCTAGAGGGACCTCAGAAATATTTTTGTCTACCTTCTCTTTTTTTTAAAAGATAAGAAAACTAAAGTTCAGTAAAATTTAATGCATATTTTAGAAAACATACAAGTTAATTCATCTATAAGTATTGAGTGACATAGAGCAAGACTTCATCTTGATCTTTACCTGTATAGATTACCTTTCAATTGATCTAGAGCATACATGTTACCTGTCTATTGGAATAATTCAATTCCCCTTACATGTTATACAAACTACTTCACAGATTATCCCCAAATAGTTTTACTAGCCTCATCTCTCATCACTGGGTATCAATCAAACATGTTCGATACACCCATGGGGAACATCTCACAACAAACTCTTCATCCATTTATGTTTTTACAGAGTCTGCTCTTCCATTTAAAATGCTAAATCTGGGAATTTTTGTATTCCACCTCCTCTGTAAAACTTATTTCAACCATGAAAGCAGCTGTGCTTGTTTGTTATGCTGCTCCCATAAACTCTGGAAAAAATATCCATTATAGCATGAATCACATTGAATTGAGATAAACTGCTTGCTTATTAGTCTCTAATTTTACCAGAGGATTTTGAGAGTAAGGACCACTCATGTTGATATTCTTGGTGTCCAGTATACAGCTTGGCACATAGTAGGCCTTAATTAATGTCTGTAGAACCAATAAATAAATGAAATGAGGAGTAAAATCTATGTGCTTATAATCTAAATCTGGAAAGCTTCCTCCACTACTCTGTGCTGACTTGGTTCATCCTAAAATTCTATCTCTTGGTTTCTGGGTGTCTTCTCTATGCCAGCCAGTACTGTACATGAGGCCAATTCAGCCTCGATTTAAACTTCCATTTAACTCAAATGGTATGAATTCAAATCTTCATTCATTTTAACTGGAAAGTTTGGTTTGGGTTAAAATAACTTTATTCATTCACTCATTTGCTCATTTATTCTATACACACTTCAATTCCTACTAAGCTCATTTAAGACAGGAGCATCTATCTCAGTGGCACTCTCTGTTCCAGTTGCATTTCACTGCTCTACACACACATAGCTTTAGACATCTATTAAATGGACATTCTAGACAAACCAGTTTGGCTCCTCATCTTTTTTTCCAAAAGATTTTTGTTTTTGTTTTTGTTTTTTGCATATTTAATAGTCTAGTATAAAAATAGCCTAAATATAGACTGCATTTTTTTCCTATGGATTATCATCACAAGTTTCATTACTTAGATTTATTTTCTATAACTTCAAAAGAACAAATTACTGAATTATAGGATGTTAATTAAGTATGTAATAGCTTACAGTGTTACCATAGACAAGAATATGTATTTGTTAATTCTAATTATGAGATAAAATCATTCAATCAAGTCACCTTGAGGAGTCTAATGGAATTACAAAATTTTCTATTCCAAGAAGCATATTTCCATGCATTTTTAAATAACCAAAGATGTTGCAGATATGGTGTTTTTCTCTCCATTATGTTATCGGAACCTAATCCAGATCATAATTCTCTCATTCCAGGGAACTGAAAAAATTTAAAGGAAATAGTAGAATAAGCCAGATAAGATTCATAACATGAAGAAATTAACAACCAGAGCCAATTGTCTAGCAGAAACCAGAATTAAAAAAAAAAAATAGTGGACATATGGCTTGGGGGGCATATGGCACATCCTTTTGATTAGACAAGATAGATAATGGGAAGAATTATTTCAATCCCCAGATCTGCCTTCTCCCATCGAATTACCCCAAAACAATATGTTTTATAATGTGTAAATTGGCAATTTTTCTTTTTAACAAGAAATCTCAGAATATATTCAGATTTGAGGTTAGCCTAGAAATAAACTTAATGACATTCTAATTGTAGAAACAACTGCTTTCCAAAGATACACATGTAATAAATAAATAAATCAACCATCTTCTCCATGGTAGTGAGCATTATCGCCAAACAAAAATACTTTTGAGCCTATAATCAGACTCTGTAAACTGCTAGGACTCCTTGTCCTTTTGAATGCAGAAATCCAGTCTAGTTGAATTAATGAGAAGAAATTCACAATGAGCTTGTTGAGAGTAGCAGTTTTATCACAGTCAAATTGCTGAAGGAATTGAAATAGTTTTCTCTCATTGCCCTTCCTCCAAAAAAAAAAAAAAAAACAACACAGTGAATAAACCTTTTATTTTTCTGCCTTTCCTTCTCCAGAATGCCTTTTTTCTATCATCTTTGTTGTCTAAGGTTCACCTGGACTTCAAGCATAAAAAAGTTCCATCCTTGCAGTAAAACTATAACATTCTGAGAGATGGTTCTCTTTCTCAGCATTTGATGACACTTGCTCTTCCTTATATTATTCATAATCTTTACCGACCTCCTACTTTGCTAAATATATATCAAAATGTCTTATTCCACTTTATATGCACAGTACTCAGAACAGAGTCCCATACAAAGTTGATTATAAATGTTACTTTTTCAACAATTCCACTTTGAAGCAGTATTACATGATAGTTAACAGCAGAGTTCTGAAATCCTGCTGCCTAATTTTGAAAACTGGCACACTATTTAGTCACTGTATGACCTTGGACAAATTCCTCAATTGTCATGCAGCTAGTTTTCCTCATCTACAAAATGTTATAATAATTATAGATTCCTCTGAGGGTTGTTGTGAGAATGAAATGAGTTAATACACACATAAGGCCTAGTAAATGTTCTGTAAGTGTTAGAAATCATTAAACAAAAGAACAGCTTCTATATGAAGTTCTAATATGTGCCAGACACTGTACTGTTTTACATATATTATCTGATGTAATTTCCAGAAGTACATGATGATTCAATATTCTAAAAATACAGAAATTGATTACTAGAGGACACAAAACCATAAGGGAAGATAGAGTAAACTTGGGATTGAGTCCAGATATGTTTGGCCACAAAGTACATATTCTTTTGTCTACACGCACTGATACCTATGAGTGTACTGGACACTCACAATCTTTTACATATATCATTTTATGTGATCTTCATAATGATCCTTGCATACTCATTTTACTGATAAGAAAACTAATGGTTATAAAAATTACTTTCTCAAGTTCAAAATTCAAATAATATACTTCAGAGACAAAATTGTGAACCAAGTCCCTTTACTCTCAAGCCAGTGCTCTTTCTGCCATGTAAAGTGTAATGAAGATTCTTCTCTTTGTATATGTCCATGAACACTGCTCCACTGTCCATTGAGTGAGAATGAGCACCTTACATTTCCCTTGAGAATAGGAGCATATCTTTCCTCATTGTGCAATATTCCTAGTAATGACTGATTTTCTTCTCTTAGATCACTTGGAATCAAACCATCACTATCATGTTTGTTTTGTATGTTAATTAATTTCCCCTTGCGGGCATGCTGTAACTTGCTTCATCAGTCACCATTTTAAAAGCCTGTCACAGACTTTTATGAATTACAGAAGACCTAAGACATTTGTACAAGAATGATCATCTATTTCTTTGTACTTGTACATACTGCTGGCTTTGTCAGAAGCTGCATTAGTTGAATTATATCAAGCATGCCTATATTCCAGTTATAGAATAATTAAATGTACAAATATAGATAAGAAACAAGCAAAGTTATATCAAAAAATCTATACACTATAAACAAGAGTCACATGAAGAAATTCTTGTGTTATTTAGAAATTATTTTTAAATCAAGGAAAGAACAGATTTTATATTAGTAACCAAAAATCTATTTTAAGTAATAATTAATCATGGTTTTAAGAATGAATTAGTTTAGAGAAAAAATCCTATAATATTATAATGATACTTTTTTCTTCCAACAAAAATGACTTGAGAAAATACTACTTGTTTAGCTTGTTACAATATCTTTCTTGCTCTTATTATCTTGACTATTAATAATCTCCAATATACAAAAAATTATTCATATTCCTGTTTCCTTTATTTTATATGCCAGCTCACCCTAAACTCTTTTTAATTGTCAGAGCAGTGATTAATATTTGATAGCATTTAACTGCGTGTGTATATTTTAATATAAATGATGTAAAAATACTTGCTCAGGAAATGCAAAAACAATGTTTATATTTTTTTTATTACTATTATAATAGTTATATATAGTGGCATGAAAAAAAGAATAATGCAAATTGGAATGATGTTGTGAATGTTGATTGAGGTGTTACTAACTAAATTTCTTTCACTTAAATAGCTATACTTTTTTTAACTTCCTTCAGAAACACTTATCAGCCAGGGTGAAAATTTTATTAGCATTTGTTGCATATATTTCTTTAATTTTTTGTGTAATTCTATTTATGTTTTTTAAATTTGCTTCTCTTTTACATGTACCCAAGCCAAAATAATATATAGTGAACTAATTCATATAGAAATCTCCAGATAGAGTAATAATGCTTCACATTTATATGCAACAATGTTCTTTTTCCAAAAGACCCCCTTGATACTATAATTATTATGTATTTAGAGATCTCAAATACTCTAATATCTCTTGTCCCCAGAACACTATCGCTCAATTTATCTTCTTATCACTTATGAAAGTATAGATACTCTTGTTAAAATAATAAAACAGGATAAATATCAAACTCTGTTTACACAAAATACATCACATTTCAAATTGGGCTAAAAATAAATTTTCTGTAACCTATGCCAGTAGAACTGGCTAATTAAATGCCTAATATTGAAAACCTATCTATTTGAGGCTTGTCGAGGATTCCAGAACCTGCAGTTCTCTTTCACAGCTGGGATCATGGGAACCACATGACTTGCTCAGCACTGGTTTTATACCTAGAATTACTCTAAACTAACGACAAAAAGTTTGAAGTAGCTCTAGCCTCATGTTTCAGTTAACCTGAGTTTGTCAATTTTATCCACTGTCAAAGAATACTAGAGCTAGACAGTAGTTAAAGTATTAAGAACAGATTTTATTCAGAAACTGTTTTATAGAACTGTGTTCAAGCCCAAATACAGCAAAGAAGAATGGAGAATTATAGCCAAGGAGCAAGTTGAATGATTGGGAAATGAAAACAACAGGGAGAGCCTGACTAGACCAAGTTAACAGATTCTTGCTGAAGGCAGGCCAAGGCAATCAGATACTGAGAGTGAGGATAAGGAATTTGATCAGATATGAAGAGTGATCAGTTATGGAGGGTAGAGGATTCCTCCTAAACTGTCTTTGCAGGATTCTTGCTAAAACTGGACCATGTAAAGATGAACATAGAAGCTCAAAGGTTGAGTTTGAGAAAAGAACTCAAAAGAACCTGACTAAAATTTGGTCAAAGAGAGACTTTGTCAGCAATATATTAATTGCACAGGGCCTATTACTAATATTAAGTGTGGCCTTATATTAGTAATAGGATAACTTTCTTTGTTATATTTAGTTCCCCTTTGAGTCAAGGTTCTTCCAGAAGTACACTTCAAGACAAGATGTGTGTGAAAGTGGTTTATTGAGCATGTGATCCTGGGAAGCACCAGTAGGACAGTGGGGAAGTGAAGAAAGTGAGGGAAGGGAAGAAAGAGAAAAAAAGAATGCTTTATCAAACAGGATACCATTGTGGGTACTGGAGCTCAATCTTAATGGGGGCGGGGCAAGGAACCAAGGGTATTACCCACTAACTCCAGTAAGTCATTGGTTGAGGACTTTCCCTGTGAAATGGTAACTTCTTGGTATTTCAGTTTTTCAATGTACATGGACAGAATGGGCACAGAAAACCCTAAGAATAAGACTTGCTATTGCTTTGAGTAGGAAGCCATTGGCTTACCGAAAAATAGTGCCCAAGGTCATATAAAGTGGCGCTGACAGAGTCTACAACATTTATAAACCATTGCTTTCCTTTCTTATATTCTGTCCTGATATCTGCTTCTTATAGTAGAAACTCCTCTTGGGCACTAATAGAAACTGTTGGACTAGCCTGTGGAAGCTTGTTGTGGCTCTACATTTTTATTAAGACAGGTTTATTGATGTATATTTTACATACAGAAAATTTCACTTTTATTTTAATACATGCAGTTCTATATATTTTGACAATCCCATATAATTATACAAATACCATATAATTAAAATATAAAATATTTCCATCTCCTTCAATAGTGTATTTCTTTATATGCAATCTCCTTCTCCCACATTCATGACCTGGAAACTATTGATCTGATTTCTGTCCCTATACTTTCACCTTTTTCAGAATGTAATATAAATGGAATCACATGGTATGCAGTCTTCATCAGGAATAGAAATAGGTGAAGGTCTGGAAGCTAAACTGAAATAAACAACAAAAGTAGAAAAGATTCAATGTCAAGTGAAATGCTAATTTTTTTGTTGTGGTTTTATTGTACAAGTATGAGAAAACTGAATAAACCTAAGAGGGAAAGAAGAAGAAAGAATGAAGGATAAGAGAGAATTGTGAAGAAATAAGGTACAACACAAACATAATGTGTGTATCCACACAGAGACCCAAGGTCATGAGAATTAACAAGTTTCCGTTCATTACAGAAGCCTTAAGATGTCTTACCATTCACCTATAGCAACTGGACTTCTGGATAGTCCTAGAGCTAGAAATAGAAGTTTCTGAGTCTGGGCTAGACCTATTATGGTGATTAATATTTTCTACACCTGTAACTCACACTGCATGTTATAAAAAAAACTCTAACACCATTTTAACTGCTAATAACTATATTTTAAATAATTGTGACATGTAACCTTTGATCATCAAAATAAAAATTTTACACTATGCTCAATATTTAAGTAAAGTACCAGAAATTATAACTCATAATTGAAATTTATTCAAATTAATTTGGGTGTTTTTATTAAACAGTCTTGAAAGTTACATTTTGTTTCAACTTTGTGAGAAATCTTTCAAAACTGATAGAAAAATAAATATTTTGAAACAGCATTTTCTATCTTCAAATATGTTAAAATGTAGTATTAACTTTCAGGATCTATTCTATCTTAAGTCCTATGTCAACACCTTACAAGTCTGTCTCATGAAATAAAATGTTAAACATTTATTAGCTTTTCCTTGATGCACGAAATTTACATTTACATTCAAGATTTTTTTTAAATTGTTAGGTTTGTTTTGATGAGAAAACTTTCATCCTGTTTTCTTCGTTTTTGTAATACATCATATGCTTGAATTTTTGACACAAGCATTTTAGAAAAAGCCAATTTATTTCATCTCAGTCAATTGAACACAATGTATCATCAGTTCTCCTAGAATGAGTTTTTTTTATCACCAGGTTAATCCTTAGAGACCTGAAGTGCCAGCCGCCCATGAGGCTCTCATCTCAACAGAATATTCAACCAAAACAGTAAGCAGCAAGAGGTTTCGATAGACAGATATCAAAACTCACCAAATCCATAAATCTATATCTTAAATACAACTTACTGTTGAATACATAGTCTCCCACTCACTATTTCCTATTCAACACATACTCTTATTCATTTGCAGCCTCTGAAGTCATGTCTTAAAATAGATAAAGAAGTGTATTTATCTATCACTTTCCTACTTGTAAACTTACATATGTATGTTTGTGCTATCAAGTCATTTGAATAGAATTATAATATCTTTAGAAATTATTCATTATGAGTTAAACTGCCACTTACATAGCAGGTAACATTTTCTGAACATATGAAAAATTTTTTATGATAACATTATTCCTCTTAAAAGACTTTTGACTAAACTCAGTGACGAGTTGGGGTTCAAATCTTTATTTAACATTAAATACTTTTTACAATCCCGCTCCAACATAACTTTGCAAGCTTATTTTCTAGAATCCTCATGAATTTACAATTAATTCTATTTAAAGTGGTCTGCTTGTGATCCCCTAAAACAGCAGTCCCCAAACTTTTTGGCACCAGGCACTAGTGCTCTTATGAGAATCTAATGCCTGATGATCTGAAATGGAACTGAGGCAGTGATACTAGCACTGGGAAACAGCTGCAAATACGAAGCATAACTGGGTCACCCACCTCTCATCTCCTGCTGTGTGGCCCAGTTCCTAACAGACCATAGATCGGTACCGGTCTGTTGCCCAGGGGTCAAGTACCTCTGCCCTGAAACACCTTGCAGGTTTCCACCATCTGCTTTTATCCATGGTATTTTCCCATGGATAGTAATCTACTTTCCTCTTTTGCCTAATTAAATTTTACACATACTTCAAGACCTAAGTCTATCTCCATCAAGCTCTTGGGGTTGTCCTTTGTTTAATCATCTCAAGTTAAGTGATCTCAACTTTTTCTGAAACCATCTAAATATTGTATCCATAAATAAAACATTGTATTTGTCTGTTGCTATAGAATTCAAAATTATCTGGGAATATTTTCACCAAATTTAGGTGCTATATCTGTGATGGGCTGGTTAAAATATAGGCTACATGTTCTACATAAAGCTTAAGACTTCACAGAAACCTTCTGCAATGGATAGGCTGTCATTTTCCAGAGCAGTTAAAACTGGGGTATTGATTTGCACCAGTACTAGAAGATATATAAAGTTTGGTCTAAATTGCAGGCTATGTGGCATATGGAAATTAACTATGGGGAAAAGAAGAAGGTCAGGATATTTTAAAGAGATAGGCAGTTGAAATGGACATATAACAAAGTTCTTTTCTATAGATGTGCCATTAGTGTTAAGATACCATGAACAGAGAAAATATATAATGGTTCCAAAAATGTTTTCAAATTTTCAAATCAAACATAACAAATGTAGATATTCTAAATTACAGGAAGAGAATAGTAATTGAGTCATTTCTCATATAGAAAACACTATACAGCATTCTCCAGGGTAAGAATCAGAAGAGAATTATTTAGTTGATCTTGATTAAAATCGAGGAGATAAATATCAATTTATATATTTTCCAATCACACAGGTACTATATTAAAATACTGTTTTTACTTTTGTCTTGAGTAATTAATGTATACTCTTACCTTCCGATGACTCTATATTGTTCTTCAAATATATTGAATACTTATTGAGGAGTCATACCTTGTATACCCTCAGAAAGTGGTGATTTGAACACATGTATAGACTTACTGACTAGTGAAAATATTTCCATTAGAAATATACCTAATTTAAAAAATAAATATGTTTTGGTTTGGGAAAAAACACATGAAAATACATGAAAAATTAAATCTATTTATTTATTTATTCATTCATTCATTCATTCATTCATTCATTTAACAAACACATTAAGTGCTTATCGTATGCCAGGCTCTTCATTAAAAACTGAAGTAAATTTCTTTTTTTAAGTTGTGTCCCAACTCATCTCCTCATTTGTAAAATATAGATGTAATTTACCTATTAGTTTTTTTATTGTGTCCTTGACGAATTATTTCTAATTTAATAGCTTAAACAACATCAATTTATCTTATAGTTCCATAGGTCAGAAGTCCAACAATGCAATATGTATATGCCTTACTGTTGAATTGTACCCCTGAAAGTTACTGGATTTTGTTAACCAATATCACCATAAAAATAAAAAAAATTTTTAAAAGTCTTATTAGTGTTTAACCATAGTATGTCAACTGGTGTTCTTCCTGCTTTATTCACCAATCTTCAGGAGAAAACATTATCATTGGTATAAACTGAGAAAGGATATTTCCTGATAAAAACTTATAAACTATTATTAATAGATTATTAAAGTGAGCAAGAAAAGTAACATACCAGAAACCATAATAAAATTCCTAACATAGCCACTAGACATATTCCCAATATCAGACTCTGAATACAAATAAGAAATAAGAATTTGGCCTAAGGTTAATAATTACTATTAATGTAAAGATAACATGACTTTTCCAAAATAAAAGTCATCCACAAAATACGACAGAAGTTAAATAAAAATACTCTTCCCTGGAATCAGAATGATAGAGCTTCGCTCATCCCTCTTGTGACCACATCAAAGTTGAGACAGAAATATGGAGCAAAAAGCAAGCAGAGTCACCTGGGCTTTAGATGAACAGAAGCCCTACAGCTAGGGAGAGAAATAAGAAATCACCCTGCAACAGTTAAAGGTCAAAGAGGGCGAAGATGTGATGCTGCGTCTGCAGTGGCTGAGTGAGACAAAAATCTACAGCTGCATAAGCTGGAAGCTGCAGACATCTATTAAAGAGGACACATATGCAACCAGACTTTCATGGTGACAGACCTGCTCACTCTGAGCACCAGTGCCTTGTCGGCAGCTTGAAGGATACCAGGGACTTACAAGAGGACAATGAGTTGTCAGAGCAAGGGCTGGAGGTGAAGTTTTCTATCTCCAGAAGGGTTAGTGGTATCCATTGCTCCCCTTTGAGCCCTCCTCACTCCCAGTGCACAGACGCAGTGCCACCATAGCTGAGACATCAACAAACTGGATATCAGAGGTCGCTTCTCCCAGAGCATTCCCTGAAACTCTACTTCCCCAACTCATAGGCCCACCCAAGCCACATCCAAGTGTGTCCTCCCTGAGTCCGGTGCTCCTTGCTGAGCCAACTCCAAGACCTACACTGGTGGCTGCTGGCCTCATTTTCAGGCGAGGCCTCCTGAGCACTGCATCTGCGGGTTTCTTGCTGAATTTTAACAAGTGGCCCCCAGAGGGGCACAGTCTAAAGCTAAACTTGGCCTGAAGCTTAACCCCTCTCAGGACTGCACCACTAGGCACCTACTATACAAAGCCGTGCTAATAAGACAGGAGACTTAGGAGCTTTGCTTAATACATAGAAACAGACACAGAAAGGCAGCCAAAATGGGAAGACAAAGAAGCAGAAACCATATGACAGAACAGAACAGAGATCTAGAAATAATGGAGTCAAGGAATCTAACAGATGCAGAGTGCAAAATGCTGGTTATAAAGATGCTCATTGAACTTAGAAGAACTGTAGATGAACTCAGTGAAAACTTTAACAAAGAGATAACATAAAAGTGAAAATGGAAATTATAAAAGGGAACCAGCCAGAAATAAAGAACACATTAGAGGGGCTCAATAGAGTGGATAAAGAAGAGGATCAAACCACCGATATAGAGGATGGGGAAGCCAAGGACACCCAACCAGAACAGCAAGAAAAAGTAACCAAGAATATAATAATAAGTTAATGAGCCTATGGGACAAAATTAAGGGTAACAACATCCTGTGTCATAGGGATACCTGAAGAGAACAAGAAGTTGAATATATATTTGAAGAAATAATGATGGAAAACTTCCCTAACCTGGTGAAGGAAATAGACATATGACCCCAGGAAACTCAGAGAGTCCCCCAAAAAAGTAAATCCAAAAAGACACATCCCGACACATCATAATTAAAATGCCAAAGATTAAATACAAAGAGAGAATTTTAAAAGCAGCAAGAGAAAAGCAGTTAGTAACCTATAAGAGAGCTCCCATAAGACTGGCAGCTGATTTCTCAAAAGAAACTATGCAAGCCAGAAGGACTTAGCACAGAATATTCAAAGTGTTGAAAACCCAGGATCTACAACCAAAATGCTTTATCCAGTAAAGCTGGATATCATTTAAGTTGAAGGAGAGATAAAGAGCTTCCCAGACAAAAATAAGGTAAAGAAATTCATCAACACCAATCCAGTATTTCAGGAAATTAAAAAGAAAAAACATGTATCAAAAACAGGAATAAAAAATGGTAATAACTACATATTTATCAACAAATACTTCTAATGGAAAAGAATTAAGAGCTTCAACCAAATGATAGGGGAGCAGGATAGATAAGAAAACAAGACCCCTCCATAAGCTGCCTACAAGAGACTCACTTCAGATTAAAAGAGACACACAGACTAAAAGGAAGGAGATGGAAAAATATTTGCCTTGATGAACCTAGAGAGTATTGCACTGAATGAAGTAAGTCAGATAGAGAAAGACAAATACCACATGATTTCATGGACATGTGGAATCTAAAGAACAAAATCAATAACAACAACAACAAAACTCTTATAGATACAGATAATATTTTGAAGGCTACTAGGTGGGGGTGCTTGGGAAGATAATGAAAAAGAGCAAAGGGATTAAGAAGTACAAATGGATACATACAAATAGTCATGGTGATATAAAGTGTAACATAAGAAAAATATTCGACAATGTTGTAAAAAATATGTAAGAGGAAGAGAGGTACCTAATTTAGTGGGGTGACCACTTCATGAGTTATATAGTTCTTTAATCACTACGCTGTATAATTGAAACTAATATATTATTGTATGCCAGCTATAATTGAAAAAAAAAACTCATTGAATTGTACAAAGTAAATATGAGCAACTAATTGTCTACTATACTTCAATAAAGCTTTAATAAAAAGAAAAAAAAATACTTTGCCCTCAGTTTCAGTTTTGTGAAAAATATAGGGTAACTCTTACAAAGACATGATATAAGTTTTACTACATAGATTATCTTTTGTGGGAACTAGAATATGATCATTGCTACTTTTAGCCCTGTTTCTCTCTCTCTCTTTCTCTCTCTCACACACACACACACACACACACACACACACACACACACACACGCACTAAATAAAGCACTAAGAAATTTAAGTAACGGTTTCAAGATTAACACAAAGTAAGTGTTAACCACAAGAAATTAATGAAACAATGGATATTTCTACCTCTTATTGACTAATTTGGACAAACCATTCACTTGGGAGAAGACCATTAACCTCTGTCCAAACTCGCCCATATTTATAGATTGACTAAAAAGATGAGATGGCAATTCAGTCAATAACCTTTGACACAAATTCAGACAAATCTTGTGCTCCTCACAGTGACAAATTACTCTAGAAAATTAACTGTCAAAAGTGCAGCAATATGATAAAGATTGATTATTTTATTCTTGCCAGTCCGCTTTGAGTTAGAGTGACAGCCTCATTTGGACACAGATGGCACCGAAAGGGAAGGACAGATCAAGTCTTCATCTCAGTTGAGAAGGAGAAGATGAATTTCATGAGATAACAAGGGTGATTATTCTTTTTTCCAAAGAAGAGGCTTGTATTTTGTGAGTGCCTTTTTAAGATTATCTTTTATGGTCTCAGCAAAAAGGAAGATCATATTTTTAAAACTTTTGCTACACCTCTGAATGAACCACCTAAAGGTAATTTTAGCTGCTTGCTTAGAGTTTGAGAATGTTTCCTTCAACTTTTACATATTTTACTAACACAATATAATGATTTTAAGTATTTTTAAATTACACATAGAGCTTTAATAAACAATATAAAATAGTGTATATTAGATTTTAGATTTTTTTCTTCAAAGATTGCAAATAATAGCTTACAGACTAAATTTTATGAGAAACGTCTTTCCTTGATATTTGGTTAGGTATATTGGAAAGGATATTAATCATTTCAAGCAGAAAAATCAGTAAAACTGCCCTTTTAGAGTTTCCAAAATCTGTTATTTATTTGATTTCACATCAATACCTCTCACTGCCAAATGCCTTATAATAAGATATTTTTCTAGAGAGAATATTTGAAAGTTTATAGCATCTCTTCCAAAAGTAACTGGAAGCTCAGTGAAGCATCACAAATTCATGTGTGAAGTTATTCCTCTAAGAGAATGCTTCCCATTGTATTTTTACCTCCATTGTAGACCTACAAACAATAGGGGAATAATAGGGGAAAAAAGAAATGGAGCCATGTTATCACAGAGATAAGTCTACAAATCTTGTATAGTGGAGGACTTGTGAAGAAGGCTAAAGGAGAAGGACAGGGGACCATGGGGGACATGGACAAATGACAACTACAGCTTATATCTGCAAGGACACTGCAGAACTGGATAAGCTGTCAAGAGTGTGAAGCAGGACATGTGCTTCAATTCACAAGAAGTAGACTCTTCAAATAATTAAACAGGACTCTAACTAATTAACCAAAGGAGTCAAGAGTTCTCAATTACCAGCTTTCTGAGAAGAAGAAATACATCAGTGTTCATCAGAATGCATGGGACCATGTAGTTAAAATTTCTGGATGTTCAGCTACCTCTAATTAGGTTGTTTTGGCAGAATATGGTCTTAGAATATGCTGTGGATATTACAGTGAGCAGCTATTAGAGAACTAACATGTTGTGATGACTACTAGGTATACTAGAAGAAATCACCAAAGACCCAGAAATTTCTCCATCTCTTTATTTGATCATCATTTATCATCAAATCAAGCAAGACACTGATTCCCCAGCTGCTGGGAGTACTGACTGCTGACTGCTCACAACTAAGTCCTTCTTTGAGAATTGGCCTTGACTACAGAAAGCATTTACCTGAAATTAAGCCTTTGCCTCCAAGACAGCTTTCATCCAATGACTGTTCAATAGGGGTAGGTATAATTACTAAGCCATCTATGCTCAATTTTCAATAACTCTGGAAGGTTATCACAGTTCAATAGCTACCTTTTGGATCAGCTGAGACCAATATTCTGTGTTGTTCAACTTCTCAATCTGCCAACCTCTCTCACTCCTTCATAAGTGTTCCTGAGAAATTCCTAAATAAACTTCCTGCATACAAATTTCCTTCTTAAGACTATTTTCTGAGGAACCTAACTAAAAACAATTCTTACTAGGAGTGGTTCAGAAAGTAGAATAAAAATGAGAATTTGGATTATCACCAGCTGTCTGGGCAACAAGAACTGCATCATGGGTGGTAATTGGAGTGATGATAGCAACTGGCGTATTATAGCAGAGAAATTTTTAAAATGTGCATTGATTGTAAAGTAGCATGGAAAATTAATTAAAGCATGTGCATCAGCAGGTGTACTATTTCAGACATTTGAAAGGTTTGGAAGAATAGTTACTACAATTGACAATAGAATGGGATGGCAGTTGCACATGTTTTTGATGCATTGGAGAAAGAAAATGAGATTCACATTGGCTGACGTCAGAGGCCATATAAGCTAAGAGTCAGATCTAGGACTTAATATAAGCAAAGCAAAGTTCTAGAGATACTTGATTTGTCAACTCTGGCAATTGTGTTATGCAAAAATCAGGGCTCAGATTAGGAAGGAATGGGAATCTAAAACATCGGTGGAGATACCTGGCATGAAACAGTCAAAACCTTGAGACAATGAGGATGCAATTCTTCCCTTTTTATAAGGCCTATTATGACAGTACACACTTTTCTCAGGATCTACCTCCACTGATTCTCCTAGCTACCAGACAAAAAATTAAGGGAAACTCACAATGTAATCCAGAGAAATGCTGGCCTGTTAAAAAATGAAAAGTACTAGGCCAAAGGAGCTATAGGATATAGCCAATACATATCAGTAAATCCACAGTAATATGCGTAGGTCTGGATCAAGGTGAAAAACATATAGGAAGATAAAGGCCAAGCTTGGTATATAAATGAGTCAGTTCATTTCATAAGTACATACTGAAATATATATTGCTGATACAGAGCAGTCCCCCTTGGGATGGCCCTGAAAAAAATGCCATGTGGGAAATAATCCTAACAAGAAAAGCTTTTGATGCTGCACCTGATATTCCATTTTGTTTAGAATGAGAAGTTGTCTAAACCAAAATGTACATAAATTTATGGTACAAAATGATGATTTCTTTTTCAGGGACCTGGAAAGACAAAGATTGGAAAATAAAGAACAAGAAGTTCTGGGATAAGTATGTGTATTGATCTATCTGAATGGTCATGAAGTGTAAAGATCTTTGTATCATATGCCGATGCCCATGACAGAGTTTCCACAATAGGAGAGGCACTAAACAATCAAGAAGACAGAATGAATTAGCCAGTTGACATAAACCATCCTCTGTCTTTGGACATTCCTAACTTGTAACAATGAATTCTCGGCCAAATTTGTGTTGGTGGCAGCAGGGATCAAGACTTTTCCTGGGCCCAATAGCTAGAGATTCACCCATCAACAATAATCTAGTTACTTCCAAAACAAAAACCAATTCTGAGCCCTGATATGGCAACATCTCTTCAATCGTCCACTTGGTGGCAAGTTAATTTCTCAGGACTCTTCACTCTGACAGGTGCAGCTATTCATCTTGATGAAATCAGCACATACTTGCTTTTCTTTCTTACAGAGCATTGGCTAGCCTCCAGGGAACCTGAACTAGGACACTCACAAAGTGACTGACTGTTGGATCAATTCCACCAAATAAAATTTTAAACATAGAAGGAGGAACTTATAGGTGTTAGTGATCACAGGTTTCAACAAAAGAGATAAATGAGGGGAATCTGTAAAACAATGGTTAAGGAAAATTCAAAATGACCATTGTGCGGTCATCCTGAAGAGATCTTAATCTGGGATCCTTCAGAAAAAAACTTCTTACTAAAATGTTATAAAAAAAAAAA
>NW_006442508.1:3091768-3135980 GCF_000325575.1 Pteropus alecto | reverse complement strand
TCTCTCTCTCTCTCTCTCTCTCTCTCTCACTCATTGTGTGTGTGTGTATTACATAAACTATAAAAATGGAAAGAATAGCATTCATTAGGAAAATCTTACCAAAAATATATCAAAACAAATAATTCACTATATATTTTTATAATTATTTTGTAAATTTATGACTTGCCTTATTCTTAAATAGATTTGGTGAACTCAGCTCACTATAAAATTTTTATACACAATTTCCAATTTTTTACTCTAGCTTGGCAAGGTAGGAATTAATTTTATTCTTGCTTGTTTTAGAGTCAGTGTCACTGAGGGGTTAAATAACTTGTTTGAAGTCACCCAAGAGGCTAAGCCATACTCCAAACCAGAAAAGTAGTTCTGTTAGAATTATTATAAGTGATTTGTTTTCTACCTCTATTTTTTAAATTTTCTGAAATATAGTTATGCTGATTTTATAGTGAAAATAACTTTGTAAAATAAGAAAAAAATACTCACTTGATGTTCATAAAATTTTCAAGGGAAACAGCAACAAAAAACAATTATCATTCAAGATCTTCTGGTCTTATTTTAAAGAAAGTGATTAAATTTCATGCCAGGAAATTGCATCTTCAGCCTGAATTGTACATAAATTTCAAGAAAGTATGTCATTTTCACTCCTTAATCCAATAATTCTAAATCATTATATTTGACATATTAGCTACTACCTACATTTTAGAGCTGGCTTAAGAGATTCTTATTTAAACAGTATTATAGTAGTTATGTAACAAATAGTCAAAGTTTTCAATAATAGCAGATAATAATCTTTTTAAGTAAAAGAAGAAAACATTGTCCTGATTAAAAATATTACATCTGTGAGTTCCATTGGTAATTTTTTAGTTCCTCTCCTTACTTTACATAATGTATCCTAGATATACTTTAGATATTAAAAAAGGAAAAAAAGAAAAGAAAGAAAAGGAGTGGTTTTGCAGTCTCTGGAAAGGCAGCCTTATTCATAAAAATAATTCATCACGTCCACTAAGGAGATTAAAAAATACAAGGGCTAGGATGAACTAGAAAATATCTTGAGATATTAGCTAATACTACTGCCCTGTCATCTCCTCCCCTTCAAAATTGTATATGGATCTTATGAAAAAGAGGTGTTTGGGGTTTTTTTTTAAAGAATAGACTATGCATCACAATTGGGCTTATTTATTACATTAAGAATTTAATATGCACCCATAGTCAGTTGATTGAACTTTAATGAAATAATTTTCCTTATTTTAGCCACTCAGGTATGTCCTCAAAAGTCTAAGTTAGACTTGTTTCTGTTATCCTATATGATTTTTGAAATCATTATTTTAGGAAGCAAATGGGTCAAGTGACTCTTGGGTAACTTCATGTACAAAAAAAGTGTGTTGGGGCATAAATGAACCTAATAATTACCACTCTTTTCCTCCAAATCAATTTCATAACAAACTAAGAGATAGGTATAAGAGTTAAGCAAATAGAGTTCAAGATATCATTTTCACTATTGATAACACCAATAATGGGTAATATGAGTTAGAATGAGTGTTAATGGAGTAAGCTAGTGTTTGCCTGCTTAAAAAAAAAAAAGCCCATACATAGAATCACTCAGTCTTTCCCTGTGTCTCTGGCACTTCCCAAACTGCTGTCCCTCTGCAGAAACCCAGAGTGAGTGCCTGTGAGTGAGTGTGTGTGCAGTGTGTGTCCTCTTTTTAAGAGGACATCTGGGTTTTCAGCAGCCTTCCATCTCACTCAAATAGTCAGAATCTCCACTGATTTTCACAGCCAGACTTGTGGGAACTACTCTTTTCAGCACTTGAACTCTGGGCTGAGGAGCCCCAGCATGGGACCTGGGACCCCTTGCTCCTCCCGCGGGACCTCTGCTGCAGAGATATCCCTCTTGATTCTCAACCACCACGCTCAAGTGTGGGACCAGCCCATTTCATGTCTCCACTCTTCCTACAGTCTCAATGTGGCCTCTTCTTCATATTCTTAGTTATAGGAGTTCTGTTCAGCTAGTCTTCTGATGGTTCTCCAAAATGTCTTTCTTTTGAATATTTTGGCATTTCCTTTAACTCTTTTCTCATTATATTTTTTAAAAGTTTTTGAAAAAAATGCATTTACTGAAAAATGTCTAGTTAATCTGATTTCATATGTGTGACTTGGCCTTGTTCTCTACCCAAGAGAGATTTCAGCATCCCCCTTTTTCCCTCATCCAATTAATCATGATCTTTTCCTTTTTATATTTTGTATGTTTATCTTATACATTGAGATTACCCTGCAGAAGCAGAATGAAACCCTACACAAAATTTGGTTCAGATGTCAGGACCAGTGACAGCATACACATACCAAGAGGTTATGAAAAGTCATATTATTACATAATAAGCCTTTCTGAGGATTTGAGGGCAGGATCCCCAAGCTAGTCTGAAAAATAGCTTAAGAGAGCAAGAAATGGAGACTGGCTTTTTTATTTTTTTTAAATCGTGGTTAGGATTTGAGCCAGGATGAAGTTTCTGGTGTATAGTCAGGGGCTTGAATGGTTTAATTACCTTCCAGAGCCAAAAGAGAAAGTCCAGACTTTCTTATCAGCTTTCCCAAATGTGGGACACAAGAGAGACATAAGACTTAAAAGCTGTCATTACCGAAACAACAAAAACTGCAATCGAACTCTTTATTGTATTATGAAATACATTATCTTTCATTTGTACTACTGCCGTACCCTCCCAATTAGTCTTCCTTCCTCTAACCTATACAATCTTTCAAACTATCTTTCACCACCATGCCAAGCTTGTATACTTGCAAATATGATGATGCCATGACCCTGTTCCAAAATTTTCAGTGGTTTTGCACCCGTAAGCAATAATTCTCAAGTGTTCTCATTGAGAATTAAGGGATTGAATCCTCGGGACAGAGGAATACTCAAAGTGACTCACTTCAAGACAAATACTCTTGAAAACTATTCTTTTCTTTTAAATATCATGTGGATTTTGTCTTCTACTACAATAGTCATATGAGTTTTAATATCAAAATAACCTCCCACCTACTAATTAAGAACAGACTAAAATTTTACATACATGCCCTTACATCTTCTTGGAGAAGTTACCATATTAATCCTATAGCTTATATATTTAAGCAAATATATCCTTAGGACATGTATGCTTTAGTTTGGAAAACATCATTTTACACAATAAAATATAAAGGCTTTCACTTACTATAGGAGATCCTTCACTATTGTAATCATATCCACCCTCAGGCCTTGCTATTATGGTCTACCTCTCCGGAGCATCCACGACAAGCACTCCATGCTATTGTAATAATAGTGATGCCCATGTTTCACATTTCCATGGCATCACGTGGTATTTCCTTTGCCCTACCTTCTTTCCTTGCTAGACACTAGTCTACTTTCTGGGCCCAGCATACTTGATTCTTCTATTCAGGATTTTATGAAGTGTACCCCTAGGTTTTCTCCAAACATTGTACACATCTACATTATAGCAATGATCATTTTGGTTTGTAATTTTTGCATATATACCTTCCCAAAAGTTTTCATAAACAGGGACAGTGTATTTTCAACTGTTCTGGCACAAAGCATGCCACACTGTGGGTACTCAATATACTCTTGTTGAATGAATGAAGAAATATGTTTGAAGTGACATTTATGATAATAAATGTTGCTGCCTTCCTTTTAAATGCTATGAAAGAAACATCTCTAGTAATAATATGGTTGAAAATGTTAATTCACCTCATATGAAAGGTGACTTAATCATAGTTACAATTATATGGTGCATTCATTTTAGAGTATAAGAATCGCCTAAAAAGAGGGGGGGGGGAAGAAAAAGAAAACCAATGACAAAAGAGTGAAAAAAGGAAGTAAAATAAAGAAGCTTAGAGAAAAAGAAAAGTGTGAGCCAAAAAGAGAAGGAAAAAAATTTGAAAGCTCCCAAGACTGAAGAGCAAGGGCAAGAAAATTCACAAAGAATTTCAAGACTGAGGGGTATGGGAGAAGAAAGAGGGGACAAACTGGGACAGGAGAGAGAGAAAAAAATTTAAACGTAAAGCAAGCCCATGAAAATATTATTATACTTGCTGATAAGAGGACAGTGGGCTTCAGGTAGGCAGTGAGATAAGCTGAATGCATTAGTGTGTGTGTGTGTGTGTGTGTGTGTGTGTGTGTGTGTGTGTGTGTGTGATGGGAATATGTAAGTAAAAGATGAACATTTTACTACTGGTTATAAGTTGCTAAATCTCTATCCAAGTTGATTTGTGCAATGTGTCCCCATCCTCAAACCATTGGAATTATGGACCGCAGAACATTTATTTTCTCTAAGCCCTTTCACTCAGTGTGATAATAAAAAGAATAAAAATAATGAAAATAGAAGAATAATCGCAATAATATAACATTTATAAGTTATAATCCACGAACTCAACTATGTTAGAAATATATTTTTCTAGGACATAAACTAATTCTTGTTTTGAACACCATAACACTTAGTCGACAGAAAACAATCTTAGTTTTTTGAGATCTTACTTCTAATCCAGCTTCCAGGATGAAAAAATAAAAGTATCTGGGAGTGAAGGAAGAAGAAAGAAAAAAATCTAGACCTCAGAAATCAGTTCCCACATTGACTTAATGTATCTTTCGTCTTGCACCTAAGTCCATTCCCAGTCTGGCAGCTCTCAGGAACCCTCTGCTCTTATATGTATGGCTCTTTGATATCATCTGTCCTTCCTAGAGCTCACAGTAATTTATCTCTAGATTCAAAGGAAATCTTTCTCACTTCATATTATGAGTTCAGATATGTTGTCTCTACCCAGATTCCTCTCTTCTTTCTGGGAAGAAACATTACAAAAAGCCAAGAGAATTAATGAGTTTTTCTTTTAGCACTTAGGGCATTAAACGGAGAGTGGTCAATAAACCATAGAGAGAGAAAATTTATCATTTCATAAACATTATCCTGCCATAGCAATTATCATCTATTGTATGTTTACTCCCTGCTAGGCACTAATATCATAACTTCATGCTGGTTAGTATATTGGGTGGTATTGCTTATAAAGAGAATCTCTTGAAATAAAGAAGAGAAAATTCTCAGGAGTAATTATTAGATACAATGTGAGTTAAATTCATTGAATTAAGAAGCAAGTGCACAGAAGTCAGTGATACACTGGGGAGAGGCAGAGAGAACAAGGAAAAGGAGGCAGAAGGTTTGCAGGATTGTAGCAAGCGCATAGTTGGTGTTTGACCAAGTAGAGGGCTCAGCAAAAAATGAAGCATATTTAGTAGTCCTTGGCAACAGGACTTTCTCCTTATATAAATGATATTATAATGAAAAAAGTCATGTGTGAATTAAATCATTAGTAACTAGCAAGAAAATATTTCACAATAAAAGATGCTATTTAATAGTTCTAACTTTGGAGAGAGGCTGGGAAGAATTTTTTTAGAGAATTGTGTGCATCCAACAAAGAAAAATATAAAGAAGGAAATAATTTGAGTTATAGACGAAGAAATGAAATTGGGTCTGAGTACTAGGAAATTTATTCTATTCCGGAGACCTATTTTGTCTGCTGATATCTCTTCATACTTCATATAAATAAACTAAATATATCTGAAGTTCAAACTTTTTCAATTGTTTTTTTCTGATGTTATTATCAAATGGAAGAAAGTTATTAAGGGCAAAGGGAATTGGCTTAACACTTGAAAGACAGCAGAATATGCCAACCCAAAATATGCCACTTTGGCATAATGATTGTTTTGAGCTAAAGTCGTTTGAAAAACAGCAGGTTCCACGAAGGCACTCTGACCTCTCCTTTTTCTTCCTTAAAGCAGGAGATAAAATCCCCATACAGAAGATGTTCTCTCTATACCAGAAGGAAAATAATAAAACATTCTTATCACAAAGACAGGGACCCTTACACTTATTAGATTGGCTATCGTCAAAAAGACAAGAGATACCAAATGTTGGCAAGCATGTGGAGGAAAGAGAAACCTTGTACAGTGCTAGTGGGAATGTAAATTGGTGCAGCCACTATGGAAAATAGTATGGAGGTTCCTCAAAAAAATAAAAATAGAGCTACAATATGATCCAGCAATCCCATTACTGAGTATATACTCAAATGAATTGTTTTTAAAAAGGATCTTGAAGATATATCTGCATTCCCATGTTTATTACAGCATTATTTACAATAGCTAAGATATGGAAACAACCTGTTTTCATCAACAAATTAATGGACAAATAAGATGTGAGATATATACACACACACACACACACAATGGAATATTAGTCAGCTACGAGAAAGAGGGAAATTCTACTATTTGTAACAACGTGGATGAAACTTGAGGGCATTATACTAAGTGAAATAAGCCAGAAAGAGAGAAAAAAATACTGTATGATCTCACTTATTTATAAAACCAAAAAAAAAAAAAAAAAGTCGATTTCATAGAAACAGTGGATTGATGGTTACCAGGGGTCAAGGGGCGGGGGAAATGGAGAGGTGTTGGTCAAAGTGTACAAACTTCCAGTTATCTGATGAACAAGTTCTTGGGATCTAATTGTTAATAAGACTGTATTAAGTACCTAAAAGTTGTTAAGAGAGTAGATCTTAAATGTTCTTATCACAAAAAAAGAAATGGTCATTATGTGACATGATGGAGATATTAAGAAACACTACAGGTAATCACTTTGCAATATATAAGTGTGTCAGATCAACATGTTTTGTACATCTTAAACTTACATAAAATGTCAATTATTTCTCAAAACTAGGGAAAGTAAAGAAGCAGAGAAGAAAAAAAAGACTGATATAAGTTCATAAATAAAAACAAAAATGTCAATTAAAATATGGAGGATATATAAAAAACAACTAATAAAATGTGTTTCTAAAAGAACATAGTCTATAAGAAAATAGTGTTTTAAAAATAAGATAACAAAAAATGAAAAAATAATGCAAGCACCAATGTTATTTCATTTGGGAAATTTTATCTTAGTTACCATGGAGATGCTTTCGGAGGGAGCCGGTAAAGCAGAAGTCAATATTGAAGAGCTGTTGTGAATTTTAAAATCAGATGTTTAAAATTTTAAGATCAGATGTTTACTATATACTTGTAATATATATTCTTTTATAAAATTTGGACAAAAATCCATTTTATTGAAATAGTAATAGTTTGCTGTATGAAACTATTATAAAGTTAAAAATTAAAATTCTTTATATTTTTTAATAAAAATTTAGGTCAAACACAAGTACCTTAAATCGTACTTTACCAGTTTTGCTCCTTATTCTTCCTTGCTGGCAGTGGTAGGAGAGAGGTGTGAACTGTGAGTGAGGGGAGGTGACATTTTAAGATACCAGAAAAGTATGCTAAAAGCCAACATACTTCTCTAATTGTAATTTTATTAAGAAATCAATTCTAGGAAACTGATTTTTTCAAGAAACTAGACTGCTTTGTTTTCTTTTTTGTCTAATTTCAGCTTTGCTAGGATAATTGACATGGTTTAAGATATTTAATGTGCACATCATGGTAACTTAATATACGTATACATTGTGGGAAGATCCCTCCCATCTAGTTAAGTAACATATGCACCACCTCACATATTTATCTTTGTGTGTGTATGCACATGTATTTAAGTTCTACTCTCTAAGCAATTTGTATTTATAAAATAAGGTGTTATTAACTGTAGTCATGTTTCATATTAGATTCTCAGAACTTATTCATCTTATAGCTAAAAGTTTGTACCCTTTACCAACCTCTGCCCATTTCCCTTGCCCTCAATTTCCTGTAAAACCACTTTCTACTCTCTGTTTCTATGTGTTTTCTTATAATCTGCAAAACAACTGAAGTTTATGATAATTTTGGTAAAGATTCCAGAAATAATTTTTAGAAAACAGTTTCTACTGCAATAAATATGGTGATAAAGGAAAATATCACAAAAAGAAAAAGTTGCAGATATGAGTTTCCTGCTCCCAAATCTTTGCCCACATGAATGGGACTGTCCAGGGAAGCTACATTTCTGTTTTTGTTTTTGTTTCAAGTTGACACAAAAGCTGTCTAGACTAGCAATACCACTCACATTCTGAAAACTGGTTGTGTGCTTGCCTGGCCACCTAATATATATAACTAGTACACATGACCACAGAATAGTTCTAATGGTTTTTTACAAGACTGAATGATACAATTTTTCTACACGGAACATTCTTGGCAACCCAAGTTTCAGACCTCTCTGAGGCCCACCCCTGAACTATTTTAGAGGTGAGCAATGCCTTTTTTTTTCAATGTGAAATGTATATGAATTACGAAATTCGATTAAGTTGCACTGAGTAATTCCCTAAAATGAGAGGGTTTTATTTCTAATGAATTGATAAATAATCCCAGCTGTCAATAGATAGGAAATTTTAAATGACAAAATTTCAAATGATAATTATCCTGTACTCATGTTAAAGTTTTCTAGTGGTTTTAAAGACAAAACTCATTTGCTCAATGTAACAAAAGTGTATTTGGCAGAAAATAGATTGCGTAATCAAGGGTTTATGTGAAGATAGTTAATGAAGAAAGTATTGATAAAGGTGTTTGCAGAATTAAGGGAAACAGTAAGAGATGATGAAATATATTGAGACTAGCAAGAACAAGAAACTATTACCATACCTAAACCCAAAGAGGTAAATGGGGGAACAGTGTTACCAAAACCAAGGAAGAGCCAGAGCTATGAATAAAAAAATGGCCAACCATTGGACTCTGACTGTGCTGGCATAGAAGGAATTAGGAAAATAAGTACTGATAACTTTATTCTACCCCTTAATCTTCAAAAGTTCTTTTCTCAAATAGAAGGCAAAAAGTGAGAGGATACAGGTGATATAGTCCATGGAGTTAATTCTTGAGGGTTCAGATTTGGGCAGAAAAAAAGGAGAGAACGAATTTGAAGGGAAAAACAAAAAGATGTGTTCATTATTTGTCCATTTGCTCTCAAATCTATTTACTTGCCCTTTCTTTGATCTGACATTAACACAAGGAAATATATTCTCTTGACAACTTGTTTTTAAATTGTCTGGTCATTGAAAGCTAATGAACAGAGATTTAAAGATTAAAATAAATAAAAAGTCATATTGTCTTTCCCCATCTCTCTCTACTACCGGCATTATTCCCAGAGAGTTTGCATATCCTCCATGGCCCTACCATTGAACAGCTATGGTCCCAACTCCCACAGGGCAAGACAAAGCATAACAGAGCAGAAATACTATTTCAATTTCAGCTACAAGTCTAGGCTTTTAGGCTAAGGTAATTCTACCTCCTATGTCCCTCCATCCTAGTGGTTGGTGGTAGTAGTTTCATGCAGTTTCTACTGTCTGGGTTGTCTCATGTTTCTCTGCATAAATTCTCAGGTCTTCCATTACCTGTACATACAATTACAGGTATTAAATTTCCTCTATTTGCAATAAGAGAGTCATTACTGTTTCTGACAGATCTCTGATAAAATGCCAAGTTAATTTGTAATTGAAAGACATTTTCATAGACAGGCTTTCACTTCCTAAATTATTTAATAAATTGAAAGTGTGATTTGACTTCACAAAAATAGGTATAGTAAATAACAGTATAATACTATTTTCTTTCCAGTTAATGAAAAAAATAGAGACAGAATTTAATAAATCAATCAAACATTTATGTAACATGTAAATTAAGTCATAGCGTACTGTATGAAAAAAACTTTAACAGTAGTTTGAATAGATAAAAGTAGCGGTGAAATTGAGTCATTTCATGGCATAAATGACAATAGAGGCATATAAAAATCTTAAAAGAAACTATGGCTTAGCAGTTTCATATTCACATTTTGAACAGATATATTGTTGAGAGCCTACTTTTGTCATAAAGGATTTTCATTGTTTTATTTTAAGTAAAGATAGCAGTAAATAATCAATGATGGGCAATACTAGGCTGCAAAGAGAGCTAATGATCCATTAGTAGGTTAATAATGCAGTTTTATTATCATTCAATTTCTCATAATGATATTTTAAAAACAAATTTTAATATTGAATTTTCTTGATATATAAAATGGGGAGAAACTGAAATGGAAGTTTAAAAAATATATATGAGTTGATTCTACTCAATATCTACCCATGAAAAGATCCACTGTATTTTATTGCAGAAATATGACTGTCAAAAAATCTATATTCCCAATATATGCTTGAAGATAGGGTGTCTGTAAACATATAAGCAGAAATCTTTGGATGAGACTTCCAGTAAAATTCATGGGGGTTTACTCACCAGGGAGTTGCTTTTGCTTTTCCCCATCTTTATCATTCCTTCTTATATTGTAGATGTGATGAATGTCTTTTTAGATATTATGGCTAGCTTTGTAACCATGATTTTTTAAACCACGAAACAATATTGATTGGGAAGCCACTTGCTAAGAATGGCAATGTACATGGAAAGTAGAAGGCTGGAGCATTGGTTATACCATAAAGCCACAATAGCAGTCCTGTACAACCAAAATCCAATTTAACTAAATGAGAGAAAACAAAACTTTATCTTATGTAAACTAATGATATTCAGGCTTTTTTGTTTATATTAGACAAATGCAATTACGAATTGATATAAACCACTTTTACCCGAAGATATTTATCACGAAAATATGGGACCTGTTTGAAACTACTCAGAAATGTAGAGAAGAATTAAACAAATGAGAAAAATATATTTTTTAGATGATCATAGAGTTTTAAAATTCCTGAAATAATTTATATATGAAACACAATCCCAATCAAAATAAAAATATTTTAACTTGAGAAATTATTTGTAAGATTAAGTAGTCAAATGAAATAGCTAAATAATAAGGAAATATAATAAAGTATTCTTATCCGATTTTAAACTAAAATATCTTACATGTAATATGAATCAATAATAATTCAGCAGGGGAATACTAATAAATAGACATATCATGGGAAAGCATAGTCTCAAAGCAGACTCAAGGACATATGACTTTAATTGATCATAAAGTACTTTGTCCATGGAAATAAGAGTAATAATAAGATTTTTATTTTTATAGTCTCCTTCTATAACCTTAGAATTTTTCATAACTATTTTCTTGAGTCTGTTTCCCCAAGAGAGACAATTTGGATACCAACATGTTAAATATAATAACTATGTATGAGGTCATTAGAAAAGGAAATAAAGATGGCTTGGCTCAATGGTCTTGTCAACATTGGTTCTGCTCCTTCTATGAAAAATTCCAATAAGCTAGCCTGCACACATATTTTTTAATCAAGAATGTTGACATAGAGATTGAAACCAAATCATAGTCCTAGAGAATAAAGTCTATCCCTGCTGACTCCACTCATGGATGAGAAACATTATCTCTTCTGAAAAGTACTCCTAGGAAAAGTCTTTTTCACTCAGATTTGGGACAAGGAGAAATGCTTTCATTAGAGGCTGTGTAGAATCTTACTTTCCAAGGAGACATAATTTGAAACAGCCAACCAAATTAAACAGTCATGAGACGAATTCATTATAAAATCTACAACTTTGAAGCCAGATCATCAGCTATAGGTTAAGAATGCATTGCATGTACCCAGAAGCTCAATGCTCAGAGTCATCTCTTGTGTGAGTAGGTGCTCATGCGTTATTGTGTGAGTATGTGAGAATGAATGCATGGGCATTGACAGGACAGTGCTTAGTGAGTGAAAAAACTTGATTATAATATTTTTGCAGATCTTACAAATTCCAAATATAAGGAAAATGGTTTAGAATCAGTCTTTGAAAAAATATCAGGGAAAGTGAACAGACTGTTTACCTCACTTATGTGAGCCCTATTCTGAAATTATTAGTTGAAATATTGGAAAATTATTTTAACAAATTGAATTTAACAGAATTAAGTGAAAATTATGCATGTATAAAGAAATAATGAACTACAGAAAGGTGAAAGCTGAGTGACACAATTCAGTTGTAGTTCACTTGAAAACAACTAAGAATTTTAACAACGACAAGTTCAAAGTAAGACAACAGGATTTTATAAATATAACATATATAATAAATAAACATTAAATTAATTTATTTATATTGGGGTACGATGCTGGGGTTGAGTGTTAAGACCTATATAGTACCATCTCTATGCCAAGGTCTCTGCTAGATACTACAGAGAATGTAAAGTGAAGAAAGACATATTCCCTAAAAGAGATAGTAATCACTGTGGAGTAGAATGCACAGAGTTGAATGGGATGTCAAGTACATAAATAGTAAGAATACAAAGTGGAATTAGGAAATATGTTATAAGAAAAAATGAGATATTGTATGAATTTAAAAGTATGCAGGGACAAACCAACTTGGAAGACATCAGAAAATATTATATACAGAAAGCCTCTGCTTAGAACTCACTTCCCCTGAAAAGCTTTCTTCACCCCAAAATAAATTGTCCCACCTCCTAATTCTGGACACAGTACTATATATCCTTTATGTCTCCTTTTTAAACAGTCGTTCAAAATATTATTTGAGTGTTTCCTGTGTGCCGGGTACTGTGATCGAAATAGGAATTAACATGACAGAAAAAAATTTAATGGGGGAAGAGTAATATTAAACAAATACTTATAACCATAATATATATTCAGGGTGTTATTGAGAAAAGGACAGGAAGACCTCATCAATCTGAGAATGACAGGTTTTACTGAGAAGTGGAGTTGTGATGATCAATGGTAGAATCAACTGCCTGGAAGTTTTAACAAAAAATTGCCCAGAGAGGTGTTAACTGGGGCTAAATAATCTAAAAGGATGAGTGAAAAGATCTTCAGTCCTCAACAGAGAGAAGGAAGACAACATAAAATGACCTTACAGGGTGAGAGCCACAGGAATGAGAACCCCATCTCCTAATGTTCCCTGTTGGCTAAACTCAAATGGGAGCCAGAAAGCAAAGGAACCCACAGGGGAAGTTCAATAGACCCATCTCCTAGGGCACACAGCAAGGTAGACAACAACAAACAGTGAATTTGGAGGGACAATGAGTTAGCCACAAAAGATATAATGAAAGAAAAGGTGATTTGAAGTATGAAAATCAAAATGCTGAGAAACACAGGGATTGAATAAAGAAGATGAGAAACAACTGATGTTAAGAGGTTTATCATAGTGCCTGGCATGTAGTAACAACTCGATGTTACATACCATCATTACTTTTGTTATCATTATCGTTATTGTTATTTTAAAATATCATAACACTGTTAGAAGTGCCATCCAGGTAGATTTCTTTCAGGACTGTATTAAGAATTTATAGAGCTATAAAGACTGATCCTGGTGTTAAAGTTTTTAGTAAATATAGAGAAATGACCACAAAAACGTGAGTAGATGACCAGAAGGAAAGTAAATCAACGGTAAAGCCAAACGGATTAGCCTGAAAGAATCAGGACTTGCATTAGCTGAGACTTGAAAACCTGGTAAAAAAAATTAGAGATGAACAAACAGAAGAGCATAAAAATTAAAAGAAACATGATCAGAAATTCAGGAGTAAGTTGTAGAAATGTGGAGTAATTCATTTTAGATGAATCCTAGAATATGAGTAGGAAACATTGGGTGGGAGAACTTTAATGTAGTTTATCACCATATTTTGTAGGGCTTTTAATACCAGGACAAGGAATACCAGCACTGGAAATAGTGGAGAGTCAGCAAATAATTTTGTAAAAGGGATTAATGTGATTGGAGTAAAATAAATTGTCATAAGTATAATTTGGAATTAAGAAAATTAGTCAATAATGTTAGAAGAGGTGATGCAAAGAATAAACCTTAAAGAACTACAGAAATCGTACATTAAAAGGAGGGCATCCTTTTAGCAGAAAGGTCAGCATGTACAAAGGCATAGTGATGAAAATTATGATGTTGAATTAGGGCAGGTTTTCTTAACATTGGTACTATTTATATTTTGGTTCAGATAATTCTTTGTTATTAGAGACTATAGTGTTCATTCTAAGATGTTTTGCAACATCTCTGATTTCTGTCCAACTTATGCCAGTAGCAATGCCTCCCAAGTGTGACAACATTACCTGTGTCCCTTGGAGGTGAGGAGTGGGCAAAATAGCCCATGGTTCAGAATCCCTGAATTAGAAGAATTGCCTATAATTTAATAGAACCACAAGGAAAAGTATAGCAATGAATTGGCTACAAGTGAGGCTAAAAAGATATAGACAAAAGTTTTTCGCTTGCTTTGCTGAGGACTTTTTAATTTATTCTGGCAACTGAAGAAAGATAAGAAGCAAAGAAATGAACCAAGAAGATTTTTATTTTAGAAAGATTACATTGGGAGAAATTTAAAGAAGTAAGTCTGTTGTCAAGGAGGCTGCTTGAGGAAATTCCAGAAGTTCTCTTTTTATACTGTCACTGAGGACTTAAAGGAGGAAACAGGAGATATAAAAGAGGTTGAGGAAGTTGGAGTAATAAAATGTGGGAAAGTGGAGTATTATTGTGAGAAAAATAAGTTCCAAGACATAATGTTCAGCATGGTGACTATACTTAATAATATTGTATTGTATACCTGAAATTTGCTATGAGTGTAGATCTTAAAACTCTCAACAATAAAAATAAAGGTAATGTGAGGTGAAATATATGTTAATTAACCATTATTGTGGTAATGATTTCATGCAGTATAGATGTATCATCACATTGTATAATTTTAAATATATACAATTTTATTTATCAATTATACCTCAGTAAAGATAGGGGGTGCGGAAAAATCACTATATAAAAGGAAAAAGACGAAAGAAAATTATGAGGAACATCTAAGCATACATGTGTTCTAGTGGTGGGGAAAAATCTTGTAGAGTTTAGAAACATAATTGAGAGAAGAAACGAAGGATGCCAAATAAAAGGCATGTGTTGCTCTAGGACAAGGGAATCGGAGACATGAAAATATGCAGTTAAAAAGGAAATATAGGGCCTTGGAAATTGAAGAATTTTGTTCTTGATGGTCTTTACTTTTTCTATAAAGGAGGATATTATATTAACTTCTAAAACTAATGGTAAATATGGGTTACAGGGTTGAAGAAAGTAATGAAAGTTTTAAAATATACTGGAAAATGAGAGAAAGAATTGTTTAAGCATGGTATGTACAGAGTAAAGGTTGTTAGCAAACAGTGAAGGCCAATATGAAGTTGGTGACTATGAATTTATAGTGAAGTCATTCTGTGTAATTAAATAAATGTCACCAGTATTACTCAACATTCCTGATATAGAAACAAAAGAGAAAAACAGTTGGATTGGTGCAATGTTGTCTTTTTTGTTGTGGTTTTTCCTGGCAAGTAGGAACAAAGGGAAGGGGATAATGGATTTTATTTTAGTGATAAAATCTTTGAGTAGGTATATTATGAAAGAAAGACTGATTGTAAAACAATACAAAAATAAATGAATACAAAAGAAATGGATAGATTGCAAGAAAGTGGATGTTAAAATTACTGAGTGCCTCGACTCTTGGAAGATTAGGAAAACAGAAGTGCCATGAATCGGCCAAGATATTTTCAAAAAAAGAAAATTAGGTCTGGAACTCAAGAAAACACAGAAAGTTTTTGGTGTAGGAATTATTTACATAGTTTTGATAATTAAAGTTTTATGGGTAAAGTTATGAGAGAAAACTGGCAAAATGCACAAACCAGCCAAGGAAACACTCATAAGCAATTTCAATACATAGAGAAAGAAGGAATAAAAGGAACTAGCAGAATAGAGTTTATAGCTACGGAAAGGGAACTAACATAATTCAGTATTACAAAAGGAGAGACAGGGAGGTGTTCTCAGAGGTAGAGTTAACAAACAATACTGTGAGAGTTATTTGGGCTGTTCACAAATTTTGGTTCTCTCCTGTTCAAATGGCAAGATTGCTTCTTACTACCCATCCCCTGCTCCTCCCTACTTAATTTAGAGATGGTCAAGTAACTTACTTTGGCCAATAAAATATAAAAAGAAGTAACTTTTGTCACTTTCAGGTGGATGATTTAAAAGTTAAAGCATGTCACAGTCACTGGCAATATTCCAGAAAGTTCTGCTCTACCAGTTAAGATCAAGGAGTGATAGTGTCATAGATCAGATCTTCTAGCTGTATCTCAATGGACATCTAGTGTGACAATTATGTCTTTGTTTATTTAAGCTAGTGAGATTTTTGTGTTTTTATTATGCAATATAATCTAGGCTCTCCCAATTGTAATAAGTAAAAAAATGCAAGCAAGGAGTCAAGGAGGATGGGAACTAAATAAAATGTCCTAGGATTTGAAATCTATGCTAACATTTTTCAATGACTTCTTATTGCCAAAATTAAGAAAAACTTCTATATTAAGTTCTTTATATTTCTTACCTTTCATTGGTAATTACATATTTTATTTAATTGTACTACTTCTCTAAGGTTGTCTAGGGCCAGATTCAGGTGTAAAATAATTAAGTTATTGATGAAAGGTTTCATCTTTTTAATTCCTTAACATATTGTAGTTGCTTATATGAAGTATGTGGAGGCACAAAAATGAACTCTTTCAGTTTAGACACTACCCAAAAAATAGAATGGGATTATAAGAGAATGAGTAGCTCAATGATACATATGTTCAAGTTGAAGTTTGATGACCTTTTATGAGGAGGAATACTATCATTTATTGAACACCTATTGTGTGTTAAGTAATATTGTGTGCTTTAGTAATGTCATTTTATTGATGTACACAGCAATCTTTATATGAGTATGTAATTCCACCGATGCAAAAGGTTACACAAACTGTCCAATCTCAAATATCTAGTAAGAGGCTGAGATTCGACTCTAAAATCAATGACACC
The DNA here is from genome assembly GCF_000325575.1 of Pteropus alecto. Classification (NCBI taxonomy): domain Eukaryota; kingdom Metazoa; phylum Chordata; class Mammalia; order Chiroptera; family Pteropodidae; genus Pteropus; species Pteropus alecto. The sequence goes on along the minus strand of NW_006442508.1, from coordinate 3,119,236 downwards.
AAAACATTCTCTCATTTCAGAGAAAGGAATTTGGAGCTGAATGTCTATTTTAGTCACTAACACCAGTATGATACCTTGTTTAAGTAACATTCATGTTACTGTGGAATACAATTCTTTGTGGGTTTGTTTGTTTGTTTGTTTGTTTGTTTTGCCTTTAGGTACCCTCTACTGCAACCAGAAAAAAAAAGATCAGAGATCAAAATTTCCTACAAAAATAAGATTCATTCTGTGTCATTTATATTTTAAGCCTTTTTCGGAGGGGAAAAAAGTTAACAAGTGTTTTTATATTTGTACAAGGTACAATAATTTTCTTTTATAATCAATTTTTTTAAAGTATGAGAAATTCTACTGCTTTCTGTGAATTTGAATGATTTGAAATTTCATTATTAGTGTCTCGAGAATGAGATTAACTTCTCAAAGGTAATAATGAAGGCACCGTTGAAATCATTTAAATGATTGAAATAAGTATTTGAGAGAAAAAGTGATTGTAAGACCTATAATTTTCCTTTATTCTGGTTCATGGATTTAATTCTTTAAATATGTGGAGATATAAAAAAGTAGTGCCTTGAAATTTCCCATATGACATCTAGAGCTGTTGCAGTGACAAAGACATTCTGCGGCAAACATTTTCTTTGCATAGCATCCTTCTTGTCATGTTATTTTTGTTGGAAAATGACTTACTAGAAAATTTCTACAGTATGGACTCTGAATAAATCATGTTGGTTGTATATTAAGAAACTATAAAAATCAGATGTAGAGGTAAATTAATTAACTTTTAAAAGTCTTTGTGAGTCAACATCACTTCAGCCTAACCCGGTGGTTCTTAAAGTGTGGTCCCTGCACTAGCAACAATAGCAGCAACTGGAGATTGTTAGAAATACAACTTCTTGGGCCCTCACCCCAGACCTGGCTGAAACAGAAACTCTTGAGGATTGGGCCTTGCAATCTGTATTTTAACTAACCCTCCAGCAGATGCTAATATTGCTAAAGTTAGAAATACTCCCCTAATCCATGGTTAGATTTGGAAAAATATATATTTTATCCCAAACCTTTATCTTTAACAGTGATTCTTAATCTAGTTGAACATTAGAATAAACTGTCAGTCCTTTAAAAAAAACTCTTATGTCCAGACTCACCCCAAACAAAAAGAATCAGTACCTCCCAGGTGGATCTGATAACCAGTGGTCACTGAGAACCAGTATTGTGTGTGATGGGAAGAATTTTTAGTATAACATCAGCAAATTTGAATCAGAGCCCCAAATTTTATTCAGGCAAATCATAAAAGTTGAAGATTTCTCCATCACAAAATTTTGAAGTGCTGACTGAGTTGAATTGTGTGATAATGTATTGTAAATTCTAAAATCTTGCTACTCATGAGTGGTTAAAGATAGGCAGCATCTGATCTCGGTTATAATCGTAGAAACTCCAGACTCTCTAGAGACTTGATGAAACAGAATCTGCATTTTAAAATAATCTGTCATGCATATACACTTTCATGTTTGAGAAGCACTGTTCTAAGGCATGAGGCCAAGATAAGTCATCATTATAACATATGAAAAAAGACAATGCACTTGTGTAAAATTTTTGCATATTATGCCTCATTACTCAAATTGTGCTTAGCTTTAAATGAGTGTGGGTTCGAAAAAGGGGGTAAAATTTATAATAACCATTTAAGCTTCACATTTTCATTGCGAAATTCCACTTTGAAACTGAAAACAAAAAGGCTCTATGAGTCTGTTTGTCCAGAAAAGATACAAATAGGTACAAATCCCTTCAGCACTTACTGGGTTACTAAGAATTTAAGAATAATTCAAGTTTGAAGAACAGTTCTCCTCAAAGCTGCTGTTCAAATAAATGTTGGCAAAGAGTAGAGTAATGTAAGGATGAGCTGATGAACAACCAGAAATAGCAAAAGTCTGCAGAAAATTACTTGTCAATAAACACACGTACATGTATTATTATTATTATTGTTATTATTATTATTACTACTGTTGTAAACAGACATACAAGTTTAATCAACACATTATAGGTAATTCATTATAATAACATATCAAAAAAATAAGAAAAAGCAACCAGAAAACAGTGAACTCATATAAATGATTTATATAAATGATTTAATATATTGAGTACCCACTGCTGTTTACACAAGTGCAATTATTAAGGCATAAGACATGACTTTTGTAATAAAGTTTCTGTATTCCTCTGCTCTTTGGAGAAAGTAATAAATTACTAGGCAAACATCTAATAAATACCCCCATATTCTTCAGCTTATCAGTCATGTAAATTTTACAGACTTTTATCAGGATCGTGTTATTTGGATTTACTGTCTATAAGGATAAAAAGCTATAATAAAGGTGAATAAATGGATTCCATTGGCCTATAAATAACTATTCAACCAAAAGAGTAACTTTGTATTCTACCATCTGGTGCTTCAAAGAATATTATCAAAGTAGCAGTAGGTGGTGGTGGAAAAACATCCATTTCATCTTTATCCTTTAGAAAACAGTAGCATTTGGAAAACACATGCATCCTCTTTTCTTAGCCAACTATCTAAATTTCATCCAATATAAAAGGATTTATTTTTCTAATACTTATCCATATTAGTGAGTCCCATCATGTTAGAGATAGGAGAAGTGCTAGACTGGTAGACCTGACATCTAACATGTTCTATTTTCCTGAATAACAGAAAGATCACCATCATGAATAATGCAGAACTCCAAAATTAGGGAAAACTAGTGGAAAGTTTCTGAGTGAAACATGAGTAGAAGTCATCGAATTCTCAGAGGACCAAGAGAGGTCATACCTCAAAATTTAAACTACATTAATCTCCACAGTAGTTAAAGCATCTTACACAAAGTCCTAAAAATTAAGTAGAAGTCCCCTGATCAATCCATTCTAGTTTCTTTTATATTCCAATCATTCCAAATATTTTAATTTAGCACTTCTAAGCCTCAGGCATTTTGAAACTTCATCTTGTTTATAATAATTTTTTTTTCTTCCTAGGTAAATTTGTTTCTTTAATCAGACTCTGCACCTTATAAGAATTGTCCCTTGTATTTTCATAGGCATAGAATCAGGTGCACAAAAAGTTCTGATTTAATTTTTTTAACTATTTCTCTTGAATGTGCATTTAGGCCCCATTCTCATGTATGTAGAAAACTTAATAAATTCATTTTTAGGTCAAAACCTAAATGGAGGGTTAAGATGGAGAAAAACTTACTGGTTCATGTCTCAATATCTTGCCACACTTATATTTAAAAATATCCACATCCAGTTCTTCCAAATATTTTCACATTCCTGTATCAAATACTTATGGTTACCAACAGCTTAGATAGTAGAGATTTCACTGAATAAAAACTGATGGAAGGACAGAGGTTCTTTACACAAGCGTAAGATCTGGTTTTAACTATGAAATCTTGGGTAAAATATTTCACTTTACTGTGTTTCAGTTTCCATGCGTAAAAAATACTTAATTAGATGTGATAAAATGTGTATTTCTTTTAAGCACTAATACTCTATGATTATACAATTTCCAAATCCTCTAAAAGCTCAATTAAAATCACCTCTAGAAAACAGAAAAAGAAATGTACTGCTGAAAGCCTTATATGGACATACTACAAACAACTTATATTAATTGAGCATTTACCAGAAGTCAGGCACTGTTCTGAAAACTTCCTATGCGTTATCTTATTTTATAATCATAAAACTCTATGCCTATTTTATTAGTGGGAAAATTGAGACTCAAAGAAGTTAACTAACTTGTCTGTTGCCTCATAGCTAATGAGAGGTGATTCCAAGGTTCAAACTCAATCAGTTTTCAGAGCCTGCATGATTAACATTTTATAGCTGTCATGTGCCATCTAGAAATGTTTTTACTTCAATACATTCAAGTTTCTGTTATAATAAAATTTCATATATATTTCTATTGTTTTATTGTGTAATCTGAAGAGCAACATAAGGTCCTACAAAAATTACTACCGTTCCGATTGGTTAGTTTAAAAAAAGAGCGTTTCAAACCATAAGTTATATACTCATAAACTTGCTAAACTAAATAAAAATTTCCAGAGAGCAGCTTTTAATCTTGGAGAATAATCTATATGATCAGTTAACACAGATAAATTTCAAAATGTAGCCTCCTTGAGGCTAAGCCTACTAACTATTGTGTGTCCTATAGCAAGGCATATTTCAATTCTATTTAATAAGTGTACAGCTAGAATATATATGTACTGGTACATATTATTTATGTATTATATCTCTTTATGGATCTCTACTTCACCATTCTATGGCATTAATTTATCATCTTGAAGGCAAGTCAATCAGTTTCCAGTGAAGAATTGTGAGCCCAGTGACAATCCTCTTACACCATTTACTGGCAAAATCCAACTATGGCTAGCTTACCTCACTTGAAGACAAGAATAAGAGAAAGAGAATGTTTTTAAGATTCAAAGGAAGGGCAAGACTGAGAATTAGCCAACATTGTCACAGGAAAATGACCTTGCAGCAAAAAATAACAGTTATCTGAGAATTTCAGTTCCTAAAAAGAAATTAAATAACCTATACTAGAAGAAACAAAATTAATTGAATAGTAAAATCAAGAAATTAGAGGAAGTATAATTAATAACTTCAAAGAAGACTCTTAGTGACATGAAGAAAGAATAGTTTTAAAGAACTGGGTCGGAATATTAAACGTGGTAAAATATAATTGCTGAAAAATAGAGTTCAGTATGTGTGATAAATAGCCAAATTGATTCAGAGAACAAATAAGTGAACTAAAGATCTCTCCAGAAGGAATCAGAAATGAATATATAAAGGAAAAAATACGATAAAGGTAAAAAGAGGTGAAGGTCTGCAATAGTAATATTAGCATCCATATATTATAAATCCAACTAAAGAGAATTTTACAAAACTGGAAAATATACTTGAGATTTTTCACATAGAAATTACATATTAACTAAAAAGAAATAAAATTTAGCCTTACAATGACTTCTTAATAATAACACTGAAAACCAGAAGATAATAGAGTATTATTGTCCAAATAATTAGAGAAAAATAAGTTATTTTGATTATCATTCAAAAACTCTGTTGAAACAAAGGTATTTTTAAACAATAATAAAAGCAAAGAGAGTTTACTATCAACAGACCTCACTATTGAGATTTCTAAGGGATGTACTTCAGAAAGAAGGAAAAGATCAAATGCTATAATACATGTATGCTTTAAATTTTTTTTAAAAAATCCTTCTTTTGTATCCATTGACCTACACAAGAACTTTACACTTGCCATATTGACAGACCATGGAATGCTAACTCATATCTACCTTTTTTACAAATGTTATCTTTCCTCACTGTTCTCATATACCTGGCAAAATCCTAATAATTGTTACTGCTACAGATCAAAGCTTTTCCCCAATTGGCTAATTTTCCAAATCATCCTGAGACCAAGTGAATAAACCTTGTGTAACTTCTATCATAGCCTTTGCTGGATCTACTGCTTATTTAATAAATAATTACTAAGCAATTATTTTGTTCCAGGCACTAGTTCAGGCACTAAGAATGCAATCACAGACTAATGGAGTCTCTGCTCTTATACAGTTTCCATTAGGAAATGATTACACATTATATTGTTGCAATTAATATTTTGAGAATTTTTTCTACTACTTAAGTCCCTAAGAGCAAGGGAATACGAATTCATCTTCAGACTCTCATGTTTCAGAGCCAGCTGATATTCAGTCCACCACAATCTGCTACATTCAGGTGGACACACAAGATCGAAGTGGCTAGATAGAATCACTTAATTATGATTATTAGTAGAATAAATCCTGATCATTAACAGACAAAAATCACTATCTTATATCTAAGGGAAGTAGTTGATCATTTATTTGTTTTAGGTTTAGTCATCGTTCAGCTATAGCTCACATGTAGATTATACAAAGTAGAAGAATTGTTCATTAGATACCCATTTTCAAGTATCACATTTTATTTTAACATGCAAATAAAAGCACCACATAGTAAGACTTTAAGGCAGAAAAAAGTTTGCATTATTCAAAATTAGTTTATTATTATTTAGAATTATTTAAGATTAGTGAGAAATACTGTGTTTTGTGCCACATGTATGATTTGGGGAAAATCACTTAACTAAGTTTTGTTTTCTTTCTCTGTAAAAAGTGTTACTAGTAATGCCTTCCCTATTCATTGTTTATGAGAATTATAATAGATGGAAAAAAAAAACAGAGAGCAGAGCTCTTTAAATTTTAAAAGGAAAATGCAAATAAGAGATCCCGCTGAAATATAAGCTCCACAAAGGCAAAAATTATATCTGTTGGTTCACTGATAAATCTACAGTATCAGACACAGAGCTGGCACTGGATAAATACTTATGCATATCTTAATCAAATATTGCTAGTGTTAATATATCTACTCCAGAAGTAAATAAAAAGATAAACACCCAATAACGTCTTCCCAATTGCAAATTTCCAAACTAAATTAACCATAAAATGTGAGAAGTTTGAAGAATTTCTTAATTTCAAATCTGAGATTTATTTTGTCAGATTAGTCATTGAGTAATTATACCAGTACATCGATAAAGTCAAAATGTAAATTTTCCTCTATAATGTTTAAAAATGAGTTGCACTGGATATTAATTAGGAAAAAATAAAAGGCTAGAGTCTGTGTGTGTGTGTGTGTGTGTGTGTGTGCGCGCATGTCTGAAGATTTGGAGAACATCCCTGTATCTGTTTAATTCAGTAGCCCAAAAGTAGACTCTCTTCACTGTCACCTTAATGAGGTCTATTTTATTTAATGTGATTATCAGATACTCAAAACAATGCAGTGCAATCTATGAAATTCTTTTGGTCCCTATTCTGTTTCTACAAGTTATCATTTAGTCTACTCCCTCCAACATGGATCAAGTCACCTGATAAGCCCGTACCCTCATTCTAATCAGGTGTACAACATAGTAATTAGACATGTTACTTACAAAGTGATCACCCTTATAAATCTGGTACCCATCCGACACCATACGTAGTTATTACAAATTTATTCCTTATGCTATACTTTACATCCCCATGAAAATTTTGTAACTACCAATTTGTACTTTTTAATGCCTTCATCTTTTTCACCCACTCCCTTCCAACCCTCTTCCCATCTGGCAGCCATCAAAATGTTTTCTGTATCTATGAGTTGTTTCTGTTTTGTTTATTTTGTTCTATAAATTACACATGTAAGTAAAATCATATGACATTTATTTTTCTCGGTCTGATTTACTCCACCCTACACAATACCCTCTAGTTCCATCCATATTGTTGTAGAGGGAAAGATTTCATTCTTTTTTGTGGCTGAGTAATATTCCCTTGTATATATGTATGACCACTTTATCCATTCATCCATTGATGGACATGCAGGTTGCCTCCATATCTTAGCTATTTTAAAGAATGCAGCAATGAACATATGAATTCACATGTTTCCCCAGAAACCTTGTGACAAATTGTAAAATATTCAGTGTGTGCAAAGTTAGCTGGTTATGTGCTCAGGAGAGAGTAATGTCTTCATCTGCAAAAGTGAATAAAGAGAACAAACAAGACTCCAAAATGCTCTGGGTATAAAATGTACTGAAATACAAAGAAAACATTGCATAGTATTTTGGGGGGAGCTTATACTCATGATGAAAAAGGGGTAGTTCAAAATTAACTGTTGCTAAGTTATATTTAATTGTTGTCCTGTTCTCACTTAAATGTCAGCGTAAATTCTTCGGTGAATTTATAATCTAGTGAGCAAAATGGGATACAAATAATATGCACATAAACATATATATGAATATATACATATGTGTTTGTGTGTGTGTGTGTGTGTGTGTGTGCGTGCGCGTGTGTTGATTCAAAATCAACATTTCTGAGAACGTACTGGGGACCAGTTGCTGTACTTGGTGCTGAGAGTTGCAGAAAGAAAATTAAAATGTTAATGTTACTTAAGAACTTGGGGTTCTGTTTATAAAATTAGAGAACTTCAAGGATAAAATTAGACAGTTTATTCTTAAATAGCCTCAGAAGAGAAAAAGTCAGAGGAAAAAATTAATTTGTAAATGAATAGAAATGAAACAGGTGACTTTGCCTGTATCAAAATATGGCTACCAAGATAAGGCATCAGTAAATTTTATAAATAGAAGTGACCTTAGAAATTATTTACTGAAACACATCAATTTTACCAATGAAGGACAAGCTACATAGATATAAGATAAATAGGCAAAACTTGTAGAGATTTGTTCATCCTTTGTTTTCTATGTAAAGTTGAGCAAGTCACTTTTCCTCTTTGGATCTCAAGTTCTTAATGTATAATTTGGCAATAATAATATTGTCTTCCTTGTTGGATTGCCGAGTACTGAATAGTGAAATATACACACATGAATTAAAACAGTGCTTGGTAGATAATTAAGTACTAAATAAAAGTAAGTTCTTAATATTGATGCCGGTGAGAGAACCAGCATTCAGCTTTGATGATACTTAGTCAAAATTCTGTTCAGGTCTGTATTGCATACTTAATAATTTTCTAAGAGGGTAGATCTTATGGTAAGTGTTCTTATTACAAAAATAATAATAATAAAGAGGATGGGAAGTAATGAATATGATTGAGGTGATGGTATCACAAATGCTAACTTATTACCAGATTCATTAAGTTGTACACATTAAATACATAGAGCTTTTTGTCAATCAACATCAATATAGTTAGTAGTAAAAAAGAAAAAACAAAACAACAACAACAACAACAACAAAAAAAAACTGTTCATCAGGCCACACTGCCTTAAATGCATGAGTTGACTTACAAATGCTTAAACTTTAAGACTTGCATAGCACACCCAAAGAAATGAGTCCGCAAATGGTATTTTATTAATGAAAGTCCTGATAAAGGAAAATTATACAAAAGCAATGACAGTCAGAAACAAAAGAATGCAAGGAGTCAGTGTCAGGAAAAAAAAAAATGAGTCTCAAAGTTCTTTATTTCATCTACCTTAAGCAGGCATAAATATCAGATAGTCTTATTTCTTGAAAACATAGGCAACCACAGGAATCACCTGGAAATATGAAAAAGAGAGAAAAAGCAAATCTCTTCAGTTCTTTCTCTGAGGACCTCCATTCTCTTTCAGAACAATAAAACAATAGTAAGAAGAATTTGAAATCCAACCTAGGTGGGCCCTTGGGAGAGTACCTAACCTCTCTTGATGAAAATTAAAAAAAAAAAAAAAAAAATCCGAGGATTTGAAATAGTTTTGTGATACATCATCAAAAGATTATCTGAGCAGTAGGGTGTGATAGTTGAGAACAGAGACTTATGGTCATATGGAAGTTGCTTTAACCTAAGCTCTACTCAGTTCCATTAAATATAAAATAGGGTTGATAATAGTACCTCCCTTACAACAAAAGTTTGAAATATTTAAAGAAGTTAATATTTAATAAAATATACATCATACAGTCACAGACACATATGAAATGCACAAATGTTAATAATTCTAAAATGTATGGATTAAAACTAGTTTTAAAAAAGTTTAACCTATCTGGCTATTTAAAAATTAAGTAGGAATGAGGTCTTGTTTCTCAAAGTTACAATAACCAAAAATTTAGCCATGATAGTTTTTGAGGATGTTTAAAGGTGGGCCTGAGGTGAGAAGAGGAGGGGGAACAGAAATAGCTCTATTGACAGTGGAAATAACAGGATAAGGACAAGAGAAGCAAAAATGGCTACACCCAGAAAGCTGCACCCATGCCAAAACTGAGTCTAAGGAGATCAAATTGCCAAATAAATGAAAGATATGAGGTGTTTTTTTTTTTAATATGAAATATTCTAACAGTATTTCAAAGAGAGATTTAAATCCATAAATCTTTAACTAAATTTAAATCTGTAGAAAAAGGATTGTACTTGAGAAATATACCGTCTCTATAGACATTCCGTACAATCCAATAGTTTTGTGAGGCACTCTTGGGGAAAGCAATCTGCCATCATCCTGAACCATTAGAAACAGCAGTGGAAAGAAGAGACACTTCTGACTCTGAGCAGGCAGCTAGTCTTAAAAATATCACACTTAGCATTGGAGCTGAATTACCTTTCCTTGAGAAGGAGTAATACGGCCTACATCTATTCTAAGAAGAAGAAAAAAAGATGAGTTGATTCTTAGTGGAAAATACTTAAGATTGACACCCAAGTATTCAGTCTTGACAAACATTACTCTATAATAACACCTGTGGAAACAGAATATAAATTATGGTATTCTTGTTACCTGTAAACTTATTTGTCATATCAATCAACTATTTTAAAGTATATGTTGTTCATACATAAAGCTTCAAATCTACTTTCTCTGAGGACCTCAAAAGGTAAATCAATATTTGTGAAAGAATGTAGTGGTTTAAATAATCGAAAATTAAAAATCTTTGGTAATAAAATTGGTTTTCTCATAGTCGAATATTTTTTTTAATTCATGTGTTCACTCATTCATTAAAAATTATCTATTTAATTACTTAGTTTTCAAACCATCAATATCACAAGCCCTTGTTAAAAGCCAGAGCTAGCATATATGTTCAATCTACATTTATATTTTGATTAATTCTTATGACGTTATTAGCAACTGTGACTTATTTGGAAATACTATATTTGAAGCTCTGTGAGAGACATTAGGGATCTTTGAATCTAGCTCTCAATAAGCTTCCTCGTTTATAGTTAAATGGAAAGAGAGTTTGGTCATGATCAATCCTAAATACTGAGATGACATCTCTGAAGAGGAGCAGAGCTTCTGGAACCTAAGAAGAGTAAGAACATGTTGCCTGCCTTTAGCTAAAAAGAAACAGAGTTTCAGAGAGTGAGTGAAAAAAATGTGTCTTGGTGTCACACCAATTAACCTCCCCAGGAAACTATGAGAGTACAGACAAAATTGACAAAGACAGCTGAAGAACTTTATAGCTAACAATTATGAAGTGTTGAGACATACTAGTGCGAAACTGAAGCATTAAGGATCTGAAGCTGCACCAGCAGCTGTGCCAATCCCCCAGCTCAGCAGTTTCCCTTCCAGCTACCCCCAAGCCTGGGCACGAGCCAAGGGCAGGAGCTGGCAAGGGTGGAGCAGCAGACTTAGCATTCATTCAAAAGGCAAAAGTCTGGTGCCTTAGACTGTTCTGACACCCTGAGAACCCTTGATAGATGATCACAGGGATAGGAAGCATGGCAGAAGGAATGCAGTTAGCATTAATATGTTGACTAGGTGGAGGGTCAGTGGAGGGAGGGAGCAATTGGGGGGATTATTTTATGAACTATATAGATGTGTAACCAATGTATACAGTATTCTCGAAACTAATCGAAAAAAAAAAAAGGCAAAGGTCACCAGAAAATGGTATTCACTACTTTGGAGAAAGTTTACAGGTACATGGGAGGAACAACAGATTATGCATTATCATGTATGAAGACAATAAAAATCTGTCACTTCAAGTGAATACTAAGGTTAAAGAAATTTGAAACACTCAACCTGAGCTAAGATTCCATTCCAACTACTATTAACTGTATCAGTGTGGGCCACAGACACTGTCTGTTTTAGAATGTCAAGTATGTAGAATGGAAGTCAGCAAACTTTTTCTCTAGAGGTTTAGATAGTAAATATTTTATAGTTTCTGGGCCAAGAGGCAAACAAAGATTTTATGTAACTACTTACAGAAAAAGAGAGAAAAAAAGTCACAAATATTTTATCAATAAAATTAAAACTATGGAAACTAAAATTTAAGTGGTTGTCACAAAATATTATTTTTTTGTGATTTTTTTTCAGTAATTTGAAAAACATTCTTATCTCATGGGATGTACAAAAACAGTTGGATTTGGCACCTGTGCTAGTTTGCCATTTTCTCACTTAGGCCATAGCCTGGATAATGAAAATTTACCAAATGTTACTAATTATTGTTATTATTAAATAATTAACCATTTAAATTAATTAAATTATTATTATGCATAGATGTTTCATAACCAGGATCTCTCATGATTTGTCATGTCATGCTGAGCAACACATATATTCATTTGGAAACAAACATCAATACTCTGAATCAAACACACAAACACGTAAGGAATAATGCATTTTAGTATTAGTATATAAAACAACTTGGCATTTGTTTCTTCCACAATCACTCATTAAATCCAAGTAAGCATCAAGGATTGTGTACTGAGAATAAAAACATAAATAAGACCACGTCCTTGTCTTGGAATTGATTACAGACGAGGAATGGCGATTATGTAAAAGACACAGGATAACTAGATGTGACAAAGGGGTTGTCGCCCAACTGGAGATTTAAAAAAGCAACATTGTAGAAGCATAAATCACAAAGAACTTCTCCCAGACAAATGTATGGCTTCAGACCAAAACATGGAGTTAAGATCAGTTATGCTACATCAGGAGAATTTTAGATTTGAGCCAGATATTTGACAGACAGTATTTGAAAGGCATTTCTTCTAATACTCAAACCATATTAGAGCAAATAAGAGAGTTTGGGAAGAGGATGAGCCTGGGAGATGAAGATAGACAATATTTCTCTCTCTTAGAAAAGAAGGTGAGAAGATAGGTAACAAAATGAGAACTAGTTGTAAGTCTGAAAATTGGGAAATCAAAGTTATTGGGGCTGGACTGTTCTCAGGAGAGAGTAATAGGTGAAATAAAAATGGTTAGGTAAGACTCATGGTGCATATGCTTGACAAGAAAGACAAATATTATCACTGATAGCAATGCACAGGCTAGACGGTCACAAAGTCATTGAAATCACATGTGGAGTTAGGATACTTTATGCATAGTAGGTGATAGAAACTGGGGCACTGAAAACAGAAAGGGGCATCAGAGAACATCAAAGAAAGAAAGAGCTTAAGGTTTGGAGGACTGCTGATGTCAACATAATTAATCAAGTCGACCTATCTGTAAAAGGAGGCAAGGAAAAACAAGACATGGTCAATGAACTGAAATAAGGATCACAATTGAAATGTCTTCTGATGGACCTATTACTCTCTCCTGAGAACAGTCCAGCCCCAATAACTTTGATTTCCCAATTTTCAAATGAAATAAAAGAAATTAGAGGAATGGGCATAAAACAGTAGCAAGCAGGGCCTATGACATCTAGAGAGGATAGGCCTGGCCTAAATGAGAAAAGAAAAAGAGAAGGAAAGAGAGAGGGACAGAGGTGGCGAGAGAAGGAGGGAGAGACAAAGAGAGACTACTAAACAAAACACCTAGATTTGGTCCTAACTTAAAGCTTTTGACTCATGTGGAGTTAGGATCTGAAATCAGTATAGTATCTTATCAAAATCTATGCTCTCATTATTATGAAACAAGTCTTCTCTTTAAAACATAGAACTCCTTCATCTCAAACTCCCCTTCATGATGTACCTACACACCACTCTGTGATTTATAACTGGACCCAACATTACCATTAATCCTATAATCCAGGTTAGCAATGAATTTTATCTTCATAGTAGATTTTACGTAAGTAGTCTGTACATTCTTCATAGGTACTTGATGTAATAAACAGGGAAGGCCAGATAGTGGTGAACTTCTCTATTTGAAAATAGTTTTCTCCTGAGTATCTCAGTGCTCATCTAATCCCATGAAGCTTTTATTTCTTGAATATAAAGAGAAATATGAGCTTAGCAAAGAAAAATTACAAATGGCTTTTGCAGCCAAGGATAACTAGTAACACATGCCCAGAGTTTAATTATCCTCAGCATAAAATGATCATATTCATAATTGTATAAAAATGATCCAGTTTTGGCATCCTATATTTTCTGTTTTTAGATTTAAAATTATCTAGGGAAAAATGAATAGTGTTTTGCAACATTTGCCCTAGTGGGCAAGGAGCTTAAAATAATTGATGAAAAAACAGGGTTTGAGTATGTAAGTCAATCAAGTAAGGTTGTATCACATTTTATCAGATTTTAGGAAAAGGGATGGTATTGATTTTTTTTCAGATGATCTTATACTAAATATATTGTAGCCTTTAAATAAATATCAACTAGTAAGAGAAACATATTTAATAGGGTATCAATATCATGGTAATAATTTTTACTTTGCATAATGTTTTTTATTAACCAAAAATTTGTTTCTTTCAAGGGTCATATAATGATTAAAAGGCTACAATAGCCTTAAAATAAATAAGCATATAGACATATGTATATAAAATAATAAAAGTACACAAATATGTATATATGTACATATGCATATCTGTGTATGTTAAATGCATGTGTGTGTGTGTAATGATAAATTCCCATGATTCCCCCCAAATACTAACTGTGTGACTATCATGAGCCCTTTTGTTCATCTAATAGTGTTTGATGATAGGTAAATTTTACCTTGTCTAGATTCTTCATTTTGGTCTCATTAAGATAGAGTAAAAGAATGTAAGCTCCATCAGGCAGAGATTTTTGTCTATTTTATCTGATATATCATATGAGTTAGAGTAGTACACAGGGCACAGTAAATATATGGTGAATGAATATAATAAATAAATTACCTAAAATTTTATTATTTTTCCATTTATGCAAACAAACTAAAAGGAAGATATGTTAAGGTATTAGCAGCACATCTTGCTTTAAAGTGAAAAAAAAAAGGTTAAATTTTTGAGTTTCTTATGGATACAGGTTTTGCCTAATTTAGTCTATTTCAACAGGAAAGGTTATAAGGTAGGATGATAGCAGAATGGATCTTTCTTAAGGGTGAAATGTAATCATTTTCGGAATTATTAGAATCACTTTAAATAACAGCAGCTTGAGGATGAATAATTGACATCTTTTTTTTTTCATTTTTCTCTTATTACACTTAAAATTTTTTTAAATAAAGGCTACTATTCCATATGAGTTCTCCTGTGCATAATATATACTTGTAACATCATATAATAAAATTTTACATTTTTCAAATGAGAGCAATAATATCCTTGTAAATGTACAATACTAGTCTTTATCTTAATGTGGAAGGCACACTGGCATAATAAGCAATTACGAGCTTAGTACTAACTAAAAAGCATTGAAAGAAAACAAAAAATATTTATTTTCTTTTGAGGAACGCACTTTCTTCTCACTATCTTCAAAAAAAAATTGGCAACAAGTCCATCATGAACCTTCTATTAATGTATTGAATATAGTGCTAAAATCTATTTAGCTCGTAGGTGTTTCTACAGAAACAATAGCATTTAATTATACTTTAAACTTAAAATAATAATATTAAATGAAAAGTTTCAATATGTCTTCATTATTCAGTGTTCAAATTATTTTTCTGAATATTTTCAAATATACTTGTGGTGAGTTCATTAAGGCAGAGTGCGGTTCACTGGTTAAATCGTAAGAAACTCATTTTAAAAATCAGAAATTTCATCAAACTCTAACTGGAAAGTCGACCCCATAAAATTGTTTTAATGGTCAATATTCTGTCACTCTGCCTTTATTTATCCAAAGAAAACAGTATGGGGTTGATGAGTCAGAGAAATGAGTCAGAACTGCTAGGCTATATGTGATGATGGAATCCTGCAAACAATTATTTCATTTCTAGACACCACTTAGATAAATAATGCATAACATTATAACCCAGCATGAGACTCAATATTTTGACTTAGGAGCAGCTTTGTTCTTTTTCATAGGACAATTAATATCTGGTTAGATGCCACTGTGAGTGATGAACAGTTTCTTGAAATGCTGTCTAATTTTTTTCACCTCTTCACTTTGGTGCTTTGTTGCACATAATTTTTTAATGAACTCTTGAGTGCATAGATAGCAGCACAAGTACATTTAAGCATCATGGAAATGGCCTTGAGACATGAACCTAATTCCAGACCTTTCTGCATTACAGAAGCAGATCAGATACCTTGTAAAAAAGAATACAGAAATCCAGCTTTCAGGGTTAACACTAAGATTCATGGTGGGGGGGGTAATTTTTTTTTTGAGGACATTTCTTGAATATGAGAAAGTTTCTCTCACCCAATTTTCACTGGCTTTCCTATAGTTCATGTGCCACTTTTACATGTGCCCTTGCTATTGCTTAGGCTCCAAATTCATGTGTCTTTAAAACGATATGAAAAATGTATTATCCTGGGAAGTCTTCGTAATAAAACATAAACACTTAGCTCAGACCTCTACAAACTTCTTTCTACTGGTAAGATACATTGCACGGTTACCCTCTATTCAACAACTCCCCAGTTGCTGAAATGAAAGCTATATGAACTCCGAGAAGTGGCATTTGCCTTAAACAGCTCAAAATGAAGCACCAGCAATATCTACAGGTCTACTAATTTCAGGATCAGCAGTAATGCCCATAGAAAGAGTTAATTAAAGGGAGCAGAATATAGATTTATTAAAAAACAAAAACAAAAAACTTTTTAACAATGGGCTGCTTAAATAATAAATAAAAAATGTTATTCAGAATTCACGCTTCTAAATAACTTTCTGTGAAACTGAATGACATATATTTTAAATAAACACAAAATTTTATTTCTGTTATTTGGCTTTCTCCAAAAGTGTTGGTCCAGATATGGATGTTAAAATAAGACATTTTGATCTCTTTGAGTAACTTCCTTAGCATTCTCCCCAGTGTTGAAATTCCAAAACCAAAAGGCAAGTTCAGGAAAATAGGAAGCAAGCTATTTGCAGTTAACTGAAAGGGAATGCATAAGGTACTATGGGTCACATGACAATGCTACACACTTCACAAAATGAAGCATTGGGTATGAGGTTGGTTTCAGGAGTAAATGAAATCATGTTTTCTTGTGTTTTCCCTTGTTTCCATTTGTCTTAATTTGTTCAAGCTCCCATAACAGGGTACCATAGACTGGGTGGCTTATAAATAATAAACATTTATTTCTCACAGTTCTAGAGTTTGGAAAGTCCAAGATCAAGGAGCCAGCAGATTTTGTATTTAGTGAGGGCCCCCCTACTTGGTTCTTGCTGTGTCCTCAGATGGCAGAAGAGGCAAGAGAGCCTCTGGGGTGTCTTTTTTAAGGGCACTAACCCCACCCTCATGCCCTAATCATGTCCAAAAGGCCCCATCCACTATCACATTGGGGATTAGAATTTCAACATACAAATTTGAGTGGGGCACGTTCAGTTCACTGCACACTCAAAAGCAAAGAGTAACTGGAACCAAAAGAAAGAAAAACATTTAAAAACTTATCTAGAGAAAAAGCAAGAGAAAGAATCAAAGTAGAGTTGTCAGTGAAACTATAATTTCTTGACTTTTAAACGATGACTTTTTTTCACTATTTTATTGTTTCAAGTCTAAATATTTTATCAGGAACAAACTAGTGTTCATTCATTTGTATTCTCACTTACTCTTCCTGTCAAATTTATATTAAATTTTAATGTATTTTACAGAGATTGAAAGTAATTCTTCAAAATAAAATTTTTATAGGCATGTTTTTCCCAGACAGATAGGTAACTAGATAAATATGAAGTGCATATACACGGGTATATTGCTTACTTTCCTGAAGAACTGGTCTTGTAGTTTCCTGCACCAGGACAGACAGATACCAAGACACATATCTATCTATCTAAAACACTGGCACATTAATTCAAAAAAGAATTCTTACTGAAAATGGGTGTGCTGGTAGAAAAAAAGGAAACCATAACCTCTTCCACTCGTGTTCTTATAGGTGAAAGAAACAACTGCTGACTCACTAATGCCATGCAGGGCTTCAAGCAGTCTTTAGGGAAATAAAGTGACTACTTGAGAAATAATTTATTCTGAGAGTTGCTGAATCTTTCCTGTTAGCATAACCCATTACTGCACTTAATGGCTTTTCTGCAGTTGCTTTTTATCCTATATATGAAACTGTAATGAAAAGGTTAATCATAGCTCATCAGGGTTTATTATAGTTGGAGGCTATTAATGGTTTGAATGGAGTCCAAGTACTTCAAACCCTTCAGCATATTGAAAGAAACCAGTTATTAACTGGAGTCATGCCCTGCGTACTAAAGAGTGCATGATAATTTCCACTCTGAACAAATCTGGATATAAAAGAACATGGGAAAGTCAAAGGTTCTCTTCCAGCACCTGTTTACTACTAGCTGCATAAGTCAAACTTAACATTGCATGGAGTAGTTTTTTTTTTGTTTCTTTGTTTCTGTTTTTTGTTTTTTGTTTTTTTTAATTGACCCAACAATATCCAGTTAAGTATTAAGAGCACCAGCTCTGGCATCAGAATGCCTGAATAAGAAACTAAGCTTTATAAGTTTTCCCCTGCACGACCTCGAGCCAATTATTTTACCTCAATATGTCTTAGTTCAGTCTCTTTTTCCAGAAAATGAGAATAATTGAAGTAGTTAATCTCTAGGATTGCCATGGGCATGCACTATGGGAATCTATGGGAAAGGCTTAGCATAATTCCAACATGTAGTGAATGTCAGAAATTATTATTGTTGTTATTATTATTATTATTATTATTATTGTTAATATCATTACTATTGTTACTTTCCCAGTAGGATGAAAATACGAGAAAATGATTTAAAGGAATCTTAAAACCAGCAGAAGTTTTTTTTTAAACTTTAGAAAATAATGACGTGGACAAAATTCCATTTACAAATTTCTTTAGTACTAAAATGTATCAACACCCTTATTAATTTCTAGGATTTTTTTTCCCTAGGATTTTTAAGAAAATATCCTTCCTGTTGTCCATAAGTTTTACACCGTTGTCCCCCAGTTTGAATAAGATTTCTGTCGTGGTTATGGCTATTCACTGTAATGTGTACACCCTTAATTGTGGAAACTAATTGCATGCATTTTTCCAAATAGCGACAGAGTACATGATGGGTCATAGTAGTAGACTGGCAAACTTAATAGTAAATTGCTTCATTAAACAATGATGTTCTCAGTTGTAGCTTCCTTATAATACATGTTTCTATTAGAATGAAATCGGACATATGTGCACACAGAGAAAAGATCATATGAAGACAGAAAAATAAGATGGCCATTTGCAAGACAAGGAGAGAGTCTTTAGAAGAAACCTATGCTGCTGACACCTGATCTCAGACTTTCCAGCCTCCAGAACTCTGAGGAATTAAATTTCTGTTTAAGCCACCCATACTATGATAATTTCTTATGGCAGCCCTAGCAAAGAAATATACATGGTCTTGAATGCTTTTGTTTAACTAACAGCAATATTTAATGAAAGGTGTTACCACCTCATTGTCCAGCTTTTAACGCCTTGTCCTGGAAATTAACAAATATGGAATACTGCTATGTATCAAGCATTGCTATAAACATATATATTTCAAAATCATTAGAACCAGGGCTATTGAAATTCAAATCAAAGAATAACCCCATAGCACAGTGAAAACTGTTAAACAATCTTGCACACAAATTTCAGTGTTGTTTGTACACTTTTTAAAACCCCTCCATAAAAGTTTTTGTTACTTCAGATAAATATTCTGCCATAAATATTTTCTTAATCATTCCTATTGATTCTGACCCCATTACATTCCTCTTTCATTTTATAGACATGAGTTAAAAAGCTGCTTATGTAGTTTTCTCAGGTATTAATAGTTCTATCAGTTGACATCAATGTGCATTTAGAATTTAGATGAACATTTAGAATTTAGTTATCAGTTTTGTCATCATTTAGATTGTCAGTTTCATTCATCTTCCCATGAACAAGACAGTATAAAATAACATAGACCTATCAAAAAAAATGAACTATGGGACCTCTCACTGTTTTCAGTTCCATTCAATGTAATTATTAGTTCATTGTGTGCAGACTTTCGGTATTCATAATCTAGAAAAATTAGGTATAACTATTACCAAAGAAAAAAAGTCAGTTTTTCAGAGCATATTATCATTTGGAAAATTATGATAAATATCAGTGAATATTAAAAAAAATGGTAGTGAGTTATAATTTAAATGTAGAAAAAAAGTTGACAATTACAGTCCACTTTGGGCTCTTGATTGTTTGAAAAGACAAAATAAGATTAATGTGCATCTTAATATGGTTGGAAAATTTCTATCAGAAGTTGCTGAAGAGTCAACATTTGGCAACATGAAAATCTGTGGCATTGAAGATTAACAAAAGACTCTAAATAAAAGAAAAAAATAAATTACTACAATGAATTTAAGTGAGATGCATATAATGAAATTATGTAGCAAACAATCTTTTTAAATTTAATATCCGACTGTACACAGACTGAGAGAAAACAAACATATACATACAATCTTTGACAGACAAATAAAGAGAGAAACAGGCAGTGCTGTCAATGCAAAGCTAAAATCGCTAATTAAAATGCACAGGTTTTCAGCTAACTTGCAGTGTGACCTGAAAACAGAGTTTATCTTCTCTAGGAGACATGGTGAGCATAAAGCCAGGAGTCTGGTCAGGTCACGCAGGGCCCATGAAATCTAGTAAGAAGCAAAATAATCAAGCAAAAGTCCCTACTGAATGTAAATACATGGAGAAAACAGCAACACTGTTTGGAAATATCTCAAGGCAACTGCCTGGTTGGAATAATGAAACCATGAATGAAAAACAGAAAAGATCTAGAGAAAGATAAGTGAAATTATAAAAGAAAATCAACAAGTATTTAAAATAAAAACATCTTTTAAGCAGTTTTTATGTGTCACTTATTATGCTGTGTTTTCACTTGTTATATTTTTTAGTCCTAGAAATAATTTATGTGAATAGTTCAGTACAGTTTCATAGAGCCCTACATGGTATTACTATAAAACTAAGTGGCCATTACTATAATTATTATTAATCATGTCTTTTGCTATCAACTTTTCATTGGTAAGCAACCATGATGAGGAAAGCTATGTTTCTGGTGTGGGAAAGGGATGGGACTTAATTTATTAAGTGTCTACAATGTGCCAGACTTTTACATGTCTTAGTATATGTCAACTTAACTTTGGAAAGTAACTTTATTACCCCCAAATTATAGATGAGAATGCTGAAAATTTCTTATTCCTCTTAAAATGTTTTTTTTTCTTTCCATACTCTCTAATTTTGCTCTTTTCTTCCATCCTTCTTCCCTTCCTCTACTAATTTGTTTATTATCTTCTTCCTCCAAGAAGGTGAGAGGATAGACAGTTTAGTTTAGTTGCAGAAAGATATAATTTAGATGTCAGAAGCATGGCAGCATGAGGGATCACCCCTAATTTCTCCCCTTGAAATAACAATGTGTCAAACATCTACAATTTAACAAATAACACTCAACCTACACACAATCATGTTGGAGAGATCTGTGCATCAGAGCATCCAAAGGTAGGCAAATTGAGTGAATCTGGGACACAGATTAAGAGAGAGGAACAGAAGACCTGAGATACACAACTGGAGTTCCCTGCAGGACGATAAGGAGGGGAGATTTCCCAGCCAGTTCTTGGCTCTTTGATGCCCCAAACAATGCTGCCTGAGTGATCAGCATATTTCACTCAGCGGAGCCCAGTGATCAGGGCATAAACTGAGTGTGGAGGGATGACAGCTATGTCTTAGCAACCACCATGACCAAGTGGGAGACTGTGTCACAGAACTTGGCCATGTGCCCTCCCAACAAACCCAGAGTGTTCTCTCTCCCACCATATATCCTCCCAGAGCTTGCACCACCAAACCCCAGGGGAATTTGCTCAACCAGTACTAAAACATACTACAGCTAGTACCAGAAAAAAGCATGGTGATATCAAGGCAAGACAGCTGAAAACCTGGAGGACAGTATTAATGGAAGAGAAATAACCACACACACTGCAGACTTCTCCAAATAAACCCCTACCCCACGCAGTCAGGGTGATTTAGAAGGAAGCAGCAGAACATTGCATCTGACTATTGGGAAGTAATGGGACTTCAGGGGCTTTTCAGAGGCTTAGACCCTTATCACCCACTGTTTCATTCCAAGGTGTTGGAACCCTGAGACTGAGGTGACCTGATCACAGAGGATATGCACAGCTCACCAGAGAGTAAAGGGTCCTTTTAACCTTAAAGCAGAGATCAAAGAGACTTGCATGCCACTTACTGGAAATCAAAAGAAAAACCCTTTCTTATCAACCGACTAAAGAGAGATCTCTATACCACAAATTTTCTTTGAAGAAAAAAAAAGCCGAGTACACTCCCATTAATGCCTAAGTGAAAAATAGTCCATTAAACACCATGAGCAACCAAGGTGAAAGGCAGCTCAGAAAGAATGTGAAAATCTCCATAAAATGAGCTTAAAGACATAGAAATATATGATTAAATGACAGAGAATTCAAGATTGCACTCCTGAAAAAATCTCAAAAAGATGCAAGAAAATCATGATAGTTCAAAGAACTAGAAACAAAATCAATAAACAACAGAAATACTTTACCAAAAAGATCGAAACTCTAAAAAAACAAACGAACAACAACAAAACAAAAACAAAAACAAATAGAACTTCTGGAGATGAAGAACTCATTGAAAGAAATGAAGAATGAAATAACAAGCTTAGGAAATAGAGCTAATCAGATGGAAGAAAGAATTAGTGATATTAAAGATAGAAATCTGGAAATGATGCAGAAAGAAAAAGAGAGAAAATTGAGAGAAAAAAAAAAAGAAAGAAAGAACTTTACAAGAACAATCTGACACCATCAAAAAAAGCAACATAAGACTAATGGGTATACCAGAAGGAGAAGAGAAGAAGCAGGAAACAGAGAGCATGGTCAAACAGTAGTTGACAAGAATTTCTAAAAACTATGAAAAGATATGAATCCTTGAATCCAAGAAGCAAACAAAACACCTAAATATCTCAACCAAAAAGACCTTCTCCAAGATACATTATATTAAAATTTTCAAAAATTAATCACGAAGAAAGAATTCTCAAGGCAGCCGGGGAAAAGAAGATAGTAACTTTGAAGGGAAAACCCATTATACTATCATCGGACTTCTTAGCACAAATCTTACAAGCAAGGAAGGAGCGGAACCAAATATTCAAACTATTGAAAGAAAGAAATTACCAGCCAAGAATAATATATCCATCAAAGCACTTCTTTAGATATGAAGGAGAAATAAAGACCTTTCCAGACATACAAAAGCTGAGTAAATTCTCCACAAGGCCTGCATTACAGGAAATACTCAGGAGGTCATTCTACCTGAAACTAAGGACAAATAAATACATCTGTGAGTAAGACGACTAATAGGCAGACAGAAACAGGGAAGCACAACCTTTCTTAAGAACAGGGTATTATAAGCTTCAATATTACACAATGGTTAAAGGTCAGAAAACAAACAAAAATTAAAACACTTGAAAAAGGAAAAGACAACAGCTACTGCAACTTAGAAATGAACATACAGTATATATAGAAAAAAATTGACACAACAAATACAGAAAAAGGGAGGGAGTAAAGATCCAAATATGCAAAGGGTAATAGAAATAAGGTGCATGCAAAAGAAAATGGACTATTATATATACATATATAACTATCCTTTACATAAACTTAATGGTAACTACACACGAAATTTCAGAACTGAGACACATAACACAAAACAAGAGGGAATAGCGGGAAAAACCATAAAATACCACCAAACTAAAATAACAGACAGAAAAACAACAGTAAAGAAACAATGGAGACACTGAGCTACCAGAAGATGTAAGATAAAATGACTAGAGGAAAACCTCTTATTTCAATAATGACCCTAAAGGTTGATGGACAGAACTCACCAACAAAAAGGCACAGAGTAACAGATTGCATCAAAGAACAGAACCCAACTATAGCTGCCTTCAAGAGACACATCTCAGCTGCAAGGACAAATATAGACTCAAAGTGAAAGGTAGAAAATGATTTTCCAAGCAAATGGCAGCCAGAGAAAAGCAGGTGCAATTATACTTATATCTGACAAAACAGACTTCAAGATAAAAAAGTCACAAGAGACAAAGATGGACACTTCATAATGATGGAGAAGACCACACATGAAGAAGACACAACACTTATTTATATTTATGCTCTCAATCAGGGAGCACCAAAATATATAGATAAACTACTTACAGAACTAAAGGGAGAAACTGGTGAAAACACAATTACAGTAGGGGACCCACTGTCAACTATAGATAGATCATCCAAACAGGAAAACAATAAGGAAACATAAACTTTAATTGTACATAATTGACATTTGTAGACCCTTTTACCCCCAAAATTCAGATTATACATTCTTCTCTAGTACACACGGAACATTCTCAAGGATAGACCATATATTGGGACACAAAACCAGCCTCAACAACTTTAAGACCGAAATTATGCCAAGCATATTCTCTTACCATAGTGCTTTGTAACTGGAGATCACCTGAAGGAAAAAAAAAAAAAGGAACCAAAAAATATGTGGAGATTAAACAACATGCTACTGAAGAAAAACTGGGTCATAGAAGAAATAAAAGGAGAGACCAGGGATACATAGAAACAAATGAGAATGAAAGCACAACATATCAAAATTTTGGGACACAGCAAGGGGTATAGTAGGAGGAAAGTTCATATCATACAGGCCTATTTCAAGAAATTAGAACAATCCCAAATAAAAACCTAACATTACATCTTTAAATACTGGGAAAAAAAAGGAGAGAGAAAAAACAAAGCCCAAAGTCAGCAGAAGGAATTAATAAAAATTTGAACAAAGTTAAATAAAATTAAGGACAAAAATACGATGGAAAAAACTAATGCAACAAAGAGCTGGTTCTTTGAGAAGATTAATAAAATTTACAAACTCCTGGCTACAATCACTAAAGGAAAAAGAGAAATGACGGAAATAAATGAAATCATAAATGAAAGAGGAAAAGTTATCACAGATACCACCGAGATACAAAGGATTATACAAGAATACTATGAAATATTACATGCCTCCAAATTCAATAACCTAGAAGAAAAGGATCAGTTCTTAGAAATATACAACCTTTCTAGACTGAATCATGAACTGGAAAATGTAAATGGACCAATAAATATTAAGAAAATTGAAACAGTCATCAAAAACATTCCAAAAAGAAAAGTCCAGGACCAGATAGCTTCATCAGTGAATTCTACCAAACATTCAGTTAATTTAATACCTGTTCTCAAGCTTTTCCAAAAAATTGAAGAAGAGTCAATATTTCCTAACTCATTTTATGAGGCCAACATATCCTGATACCAAATCCTGGCAAAGATAACACACGAAAAGAAAACTTCACAGCAATATTTCTCATGAATACAGATACAAAAATTTTAAACAAAATACTAGCAAATCAAATGCCACCCATTAAAAAGATTATGCACCATGATCAAGTGGGCTTCATTCTAGGGGCACAAAATGGTTTAATATATGCAAATTGAATAATGTGATACACCACGTAAACAAAATAAAGAAAAAATACATACAATCATATCAATAGATGCAGAAAAAGTATTTGACAAGATACAACATCCATTTATGATTAAAATAATAAAACGAGTATGAAAGGAAATTACCTCAACATAATAAAGGCTATATACAACAAATCCTCAGCTAACATCATACTTAATGGTAAAAAACTAAAAACCTTCCCTCTAAGATCAGAAACAAGACACGGCTATTTACTATCACCACTATTATTCAATATAATATTAGAAGTCCTAGCTAGAACAATCAGACAAGAGAAAAAAAAACAAAAAATATTCAAATAGGGAATGAAGAAGTCAAATTGTCATTTTTTGCAGATAACAAGATTCTCTATATAGAAAACCTTAAATACTCCACTAAAAAACTATTAGAAATAATAAACAAATACAGTAAAGTTTCTAGATACAAAATCAGTGTATAAAAATCCATAGCATTCCTATACTTTAACGACAAAATTTCAGAAAAAGAAAAAAAATGATTTTGCAGTTGCAACAAAAAGAATAAAATATTTAAGAATAAACTTAACAAAACATGTGAAAGACCTATACACTGAAAACTATAAGACATTATTAAAAGAAATCGAAGAAGATACAAAGAAATGAAAAGATTTTCCATGTTTTTGGATTGGATAAATCAACATAGTTTAAATGACCTTATTACCTAAAGCATTATACAGATTTAATGCAATCCCCATCAAAATCCTAACTACATTTTTTAAAGAAACAGAACAAAAAATCATCAGATTTTTATGGAAGCACAAAAGACCCCAAATAGCCAAAGCAATCTTGAGAAAAAAGAACAAGGCCAGAGGCGTCACTCTGCCTGACTTCAAGTTATACTACAAAGCGACAATAATCAAAACAGCATGGCACTGGCAGAAAAACAGACATATAAATCAATAGAAGAGAATTGAGAGTCCAGAAACAAACCCTCATATATATGGGCAAATAATTTTCAACAAAAGAGCCAAATACATACAATGGAGATAGGAAAGCCTTTTTAACAAATGGTGCTGGAAAAATTGGAAAGCCACCTGCAAAAGAATGAAACTAGACTGTTATCTGTGACCGCAAATGAAAATTAACTCAAAATAGATCAAGGACCTGAATATAAGACCTAAAACAATAAATTGATGAAACAAAACATAGTTACTAAACTCATTGACCTGAGATTTAGAGAGGATTTTAAGAATTTGACCTAAATTCAACAGAAGTAAAAGCAAAAATAAATGAATGGGACTATATCAAACTAAGAAGCTTCTGCATAGCATAAGAAACCATCAACAAAACAAAGAGGCAACTATCTGAATGGGAGAATATATTTGTAACCAAAGTGAGTATAGAATAAAACTATTCTGTTCTCTTCCCCTCTTAGAATTCATCCCACCAAAGAAGAATTAAAAATGTAAAATTCATCTTCAGTGAAACAAGGAGACATTTGTAACTCTTAAACACAATTAAAAAGATAGAAGATATTAGAGGAAGAGTAAATAATAGCAAATCTAAGAAAAAAGAAAAAGAGACAATTCAATTTTTGTGGCCAAACTTCAGAAAGGCTTAGGAAATGGAAGTACAAGTTACATTTAAATGCATAAAGGAGGGGAGAGGCTGAAACCAGGGAATGTTTGAAAATCTGTTTCAAAAGCAATCAGATCTTCACATAGACATCATTTGCTTCCCACTGATGGAGAAGGTTACTATTCTTCCATGCCCTTGCAGGAGTAAGAAGTATAGTCTATGGAGAACCCGAGAGAGGCCCTTGCCTTGGAAACAAAGGATATGGCCGAGGGGGTGGGGAGATAAGGGTGCCTTAGTAAGTACATGGATTAAGGCAGAATCCCCCTTGTCTGAATTAGCTCAGAACAACAATACCCCGGCATTTGTTTGTGAGGCAAGAGGCTGAAGAACCCTTTTCCGGAAAACTTAACTACTCTGGTAAAGAGTTCTATTAATACTGACAGGGGAAAAAAGTCCAGTTCATAGTATCATAGTGAGATCAATAATCTACAAGCTACCACCATGCAATCAAGTTTGTAATGTCTCATTCAAATTCGATCACCAAACTTTTGAGCATGAAATATAAAGCATGACAGCTGAAACTAAAACATTTAACTCAGAACAGAGAAAATGTAGGTTAAAATAGAAGCATTAACTAATGTATATAT
>NW_006442508.1:3084627-3091649 GCF_000325575.1 Pteropus alecto | reverse complement strand
TATAATATCTGAGAGAGATAAAAAAGGATATTTCATTGATGAAAAAAGAGCAAAATCACATTAAAAGAAAGACTATTTGGAGAATAAAAAAATATTTTCTAGAGATAAAAAAGATATATCAAAATTAGGAATTTCAATGAAACAGACAAAAGAGGTTGAGAAAAGGTAATAATTAATATTTTTAATGTTTATTGATATATAAAATAGAAGAGATAAGATAATTTGAGAAGCAATATAAGAGGTTCAACAATTCAATTTCAGAAAGAAAGAACAGAAAATACTTGTGAGAAAGAAATAAAAATCATTTCTCCAATCTAGGTGAACATGACTCTCCAGCATACAATCCAATGGATGAAAATGTCTCATACTGACAGTCATTACCATGAAACTTTAGAACACCAATGATAAAAAAACAAAACAAACAAACAAAAAAACACATTTTAGAAATTTCCAAAGAAAACAAACAGGTCACATACAAGAATGGAATACTAGAATTGCATGAGATTTCTCAAAAGCAACTCCTAAAGCAAGAAAACAAAGGAGAAATTCTTTCAATATTTGAGAAAAATCAACTTTCATTTAAAATTTTACACGAACCTACATCATTAACCAAATTTCTGGGTAGAATTATGACAGTCTTAAATTTTCAGTCTCTAAAAAGGTACTGATCATATACATTTTCTTAGGAAGTTGCTAGAGGATAGTTTCCAGCAAAAATGAGATAAGTAAAGAGGAAAGATTCTCCAAAGCAGAGAGTTAGAAAGAAGCCCCAAGAAAATAGTTCTTATGGAGTTAAATATTTCAGAGCAAAAAAGAAGTAGGAGGGTTCCAGGAGAGATTTTTTTCGAGAAGCAATAAATTATGTGACAAGTTTGACTACATGGGAAATTGTAAGGACTAATAGTTTGTAGATTCAGTAGGAGCATGATAAGACTTAGATGAAAATATTCAAACATTACATTAATCAATCATACCCTAAACATTTAATTTACATATTAGTAACTCGGTTGCATATTGAAAATGAGCCACTTGTCTCTTAAATAGGCTCATCAGCATAGAATGTGAGTGAAAAATATCAGTTCACTGTGTTTTATCATTATTAAAGACCGCTTCTAAATGTGGAAAACAAAATTTACAAAGTTGTGCAATGGGATGAGTGAAAAAGTTCTGTTTAACTATTTTATGTAGAGAAGAGATTTTTTTTCTAACTGAACAGCATGTATTCAGACACTTCTCTGCTTAAGACTCTCATTTGTCACTTTCCACAAATGCTGACAGAAATCAAACTGTGCTTAGGGCTCTTTCAGTGAACGGCTTGTCTTTTTTCAAAGTGTTTTTAAAACCATTTTCATGAGCCCATAATCTGGTAATAGATTTGTTTTGAGCTCTCAAAGCTTGTAGCTATCTGGGTCACCGCTCTACATTGGACATTGAGTCTCTTGACCATATGTTTTCAGAGTGGCTCGCACAAGCTCTGCACAGTAGGAAGCATCTTGAGTTGGATGATGCTGTTGCATTGATTGTTGCAGATCAAGAAAAATCATACAGAACCCCAAGCAGTTTAATTTTATTCAAGTTATCCCCCTTTCACAATTGCATGAGATCCTATTTCCATAAAAGTATTGGAATGTGGTCTTAACTACAATTAAAAAAATTAATGAGAGAATTAACATTTTTTATGTTAGTAATTGTTTTCCAATGTCCATTTTTATTTTCATGTTTTTAAAAACAGTTAAATATGTCAATGGTGATTTTTTTAAAATGACAGTTTAAACACGGAAATCAAATATGTGAAAAGAAAGTGAAGATACAATGTTGTTGTCTTACACACTTTTAGAAGCTCCTTCCAAAGGAATTATTAAACTGCCTTGAGGGAATGTGGGTAAATCTTCTATGGTGGAAGGTTCAGGGGTGATTAATTCACAGGTGCAAGCACCTGTTTTGTCTCCTTAGTAACAAGAAGGCTTCTGAGGTCATCTGGATTTATTCCAACTGGGTCCACATGACTAGAATGAATGGTACTTAATCCATATTTAAGTTTCTTTATAGTCTGGGCTGACACGTGACTTAAAAAAAAAAAGAGAGATTCTTATGGTCCATATTTGGGTCTCACAAAAATAGTATAAGAAAAAATAAGAGATTTTTCTTCCACTTTAAGAAATGTTTCAAGAAATCTGCAGAAAGAAACAGAAAGAAAATTAGAACTTACTACATCTATTTGTTAAGTATTTCCTGATATAAGACATTTTTTGCTCTTATTTATGTTCCTAGGTCAAGAAGAAGCAGACTAAAAACAGAAAATAAGAAGAATCACCTGGCAGCCTAATTAGAGCCAGCAGCATCTAATATAACTGATTTGCCATTAGTGAGATGACACATGGACTTGTAATAAATATACTTTGAAGCCCACTTTGGAGGATTTAGGACATTCAACAGTTGTATAACTTACCTGGTTAAAGTAGAGTATTTAAACCAAAGTTAACTTTAGGCAATGTCAGTTAAATGTCTACATTTTTCTTTAACATAAATGAAAATCTATAGTATTTCCCCTGAAGGCAGACAAAAGTCTTAATGGTTGTTAAAGCTATTCAAGCAACTTTCAGGTACATTTTTAAGGTTGCAAGTCTCTTATAATAAATTTTTCCATTTTACAGAATAAATTGTTTTTCTTCTTTATAATATTTATACCCTAGGCATAAGCTTATTTTGAGCAAGATCTTCTGAAGAAAAACAAGATCTCTTTATTATCCTAGAGATCATTCTTCACACCATAACACATTTTTGGGGGAAAAAAGTGAAGTAATTCCATTATATAGCAAGATTTATCATCTTAATTTATTTTGTAGAAGTAAATTAAGATTTATCATCTTAATTTATTTCGTATGGCAGATTGGTGAAATGATATTGTTGGACACTCAAAATTCATTTTTCTGTACTTTTTGTTCATATCCACTGAGTTAAGATGACTTTTGAACCCCAGGATAATCTTTAAAATATTTGTCTGTGACAAAGGCTTAACTGAGGACAGACTGCATTATTCACAAAAGGTCTAGTTTTGACATATGGTTCTCTGCATGAGTGCAACTGCTGGCTGACTCTCAATCTGTGAGCTTTACTGCCAGCTAAAATCAATATCACTTTGTAATAGGGGTCCAAGCCATTATTCTTTTGTAGGAACAGACATTTGTCTCTTGATTCCAAAGTCATCCATTCAAAAGTCTATACTACATATTTATACCATAATTAAAGAATATCTTACATTCTGTTTCATGTTTGTTTATTCGGTCTCCCAAAGAATTCACTGAGATAAGAAACCATGTTTTACATATTTTTAAATATATCATAGTTTTGCAACAGAGCTAGATACATTGGTAGGGACTATTGAATTGAAGCTTTATGTAGATACTAACTACTAAGTGCATTTTATATTTTGTTCCTATAATTTAATAGGAAAACCCACTATAGAATATGAATATTTATAGGTTGTACAACCTCACCTTCCTCAAGATAGCAAGTCTTTGGGAAGTCTAAGGAGATGGTAGTAACATCTCAGCAAAACCAAAAGTTAAAGTAAGGATATCCTAGAGAAAGGTGAATGTAAACTCTTGTCAGTGCTATCATAGGATGTAGAAGAGCGATAAACACAGAAAGCTCCAGGCCACCTATTTTTTTTTTAAATGTAATAGGAGATTCATTGTAAACTGAGATACTCTATAAGAAGGTTGAACTTAACATCTGAGAAAGCAGAATGTAAACAACTCACTGCCCTAATGAAGCAGAGCATACTGATTGGCAGAACTGATTACCTAAAATGGAGTCCATACAGTTCTCAGAACAAAAATAAAATGGAAAGTAAATTAGCAAAGAGAGAAAAGTTATTTTTGATTAAGAATAAATGTTTTCATAATCATATATGGTTAACTATATTGTGAACAATAGAATTCTCATTTAATAGAATAAAATCTGTGAATTTTTTGAGAATCTTTATAAAATTCCAATGAAAAATTATCCTTTTAATCTTTTTATAGATATATCAAAGGACTAAGTAGACACTATTGACTATTGCAAGCAAGATCCTGTTGCCAGAGTGAGAAAAAGATGGGCCATGTATTGAGGGTAACTGAGGGAATTCCTTTCACCTCTCTCCTATTTCTTCCCCTGTCCTAGTTTACTAATTAACTGGAGCATTCACTCCTATAGCTTCCTGTGAAAACATTTTTTTACGTATTTTTTCTTTTAAAGAGAAATTTTACTATTTCCTCTTTATCCAGTGCGCTCTAAAATTTCAAAGTAATTTTACTTTGTATCTGTTTGGTTCCCCATTGTGTTCAACGGTTAATGGGTCTCTTCAGTCTCAATTTTCATATTTTCAATCCTGAAAAATTTTCTTGAACTGTTTTTTGATCATTCTCTCTTTTATTTTATCTCTTTCTTCTTTCTGGAACTTCTCTTCGCTCTTGAAACTCTGTTCTCTCCTTTTCCTTTTCCTTTGCTTTTTGGTTTTTCTTCAGTGATTTTCTGTTTTATTCTCTAAGTTGTCTGTTCAATTCTCATTTACAATTATTTTACAAACTTTCGAGTTCTTTTTCTTGTTCCCCACTTTTTTATTATAATTTCTTTTTCTGGTATTACTTTTGTAATATCTTTTATTTTTCTGAAGGTATTGTGTTTCTTTTTCTCTTTCAGTTTTCTGTTTTTGCCCACATTGTCTTTATTTCCTCCAAATTCACTTTAGTCTCTGTCTTTCACAGTAGAGACTTTTTTTGGATGATTTGTGGATTTCTGTTCTTATTTAAGAATAAAGTATGAAAAATCTCCCTGGAAGTCGTGTGTGTGTGTGTGTGTGTGTGTGTGTGTGCGCGCGCGCGCGCGCACACACACATAAAAAGGGAAATCAGCTAAATGGTGGGCTTCATTAAAATCATACTGCAGTGCTATAATCTTTATGTCAGCCTTTTCTCTCTTCCTTGGACTGATGCCAGCATTCTTTGAACCAAACGGGGAAAGGGAACAAGGCCCTTACCATTCAGTATTCAGACTTTCATATAATCCTGCTGTCTTCACTATGGCAACTCATTTCTGCTTTTCAAAACTGCTTGGGGCCTGGAACAGAGATTATCAGGTTTTACTCTATCTGTAGAGAGTAAAATTCCCATCTCTGTCAAGGTGAAGAGGAGTACTCTCTGCAAACAGACATGTGGGCATCTAACTGCTCTAACACAATTGATATTACACAAACGAGCAAGGCCCATGACAGAATCACAACACAATAAATTTACTGCTTCTTTATTAACTTACTTATTTTATCTCACTTCAATTTTAAATTTTATTCAATGATACTTCTTATGCCCTAAAGTGTGTAATTCCTAGTTGATCTACACATTGAGATTAGTTTCAGGTCCACGCTCCCTTTTAACTCACAAGCACAGACTCAATTTATAATTAATATGCTCAATCCTAAGCAGGCTCTTACATTTGATTTAGTAGTAAATCTTCACCCCCTCCTTCAAAGTGGGATCTTCAGCAAACAAAAACTTCTAGTTCAAGGATGGATATGTGGTCAGTTTTTCTTTTATTCATTCCTATCTATTCATTCTCTTTCCAGTTTGCTTAGGTAAGTTTCTCTCCTCTCATGTTAAAGATTGGTGAAAAGGCATATTTTTGTAAAGAATGCCATTATTTTCTGAAATGGGAGTGCTCCAGATAACAGATGTTTAAGACCCAATCTCTTCTGGGCCCCCTTGTGGGATGCTGGGAAATTCTCATTTGTTCTGGACTTTCATTGCAGCTTTTTTACGTGCAAAATTCATGTTTTCCCACAGATGGTACAGAAATCTCCCCTCAAACTTTGATTTCCCAGAGTTTCTACCTCACAGGGATATTACTCATGAGACCCACTTGCCCATAAGCAGAAAAATTAAACAACTTCGAGATAGCTCTCTCACTGCCCTAACAAATACATTAAGTGTGCAGTAATCTATATTCTGCTGCCTCTGGTCATTTTATTTTCCTCAAGCAAGAATCAGGCATCAGCTATTTTTGTTCCCCTGATATACGGAACACACCTCAGTATCTCTAAGTGGCCCTTTACACTAGGCATAAAGGAAAGAAAGAGAATAACAGCATGCATAAATGCTTTCCAAAGAAACTGGTTGATAAAACTTATTCCCCACTCTCTGAACAATTGTATATTCTACAAATAAGTGATAAGATCAAGAGGCATGGAACAAATTCCTTTCTGTTTTTTTTTTTGGTAAATAATTCCCTTGGTAATCTGGAACCTCACTGTGAATTTCATTTTTACTATATAATTATGTCTTAGTAGAAACTTAGTTGTAAAACTGTTACACAAACTTTTCACACCCCACCATCAGAAGTTGTTGGTGCCTCTACTTCTTAGGTGTATTTGTGTTCTGATATATTACCTTTTTTGTTCATTTCTTTTGGTAGACAATTAGATTAAAAGAGAGAGAGAGAGAGAGAAATAATGTGTGGATGAATGAATAGATGCTTGAATGCATTATAATGGACATTATGTGATAAATGACACAACTAGAAGTCTGCTGATAGACCTAGTCCCTCACCATATTACATGAATTGAGCTAGATCTGCATTTTTTGTGCCCTAAGAAATCTTAAAGGCCATTTTTTTAATCCACTCAAATTTTATCTTTCTCAGACCTCAACTGGTCAAATAACAAGACAAAACCCAAGGTATTGCACTTATTAATAAAACATCTTTAAGGACATTAAAAAAAAAAAAAAGTAAAACTTTCAGGCACTGGGTCAAATAGGGAAAAAGAAAGATATTTGGCCAGGGGCTTTGGGGAACTCTAAGGCCCTCTTTTCTCTTTCTTTCTGATTCCACTAGAGCCAAGATTAGTGATGAGGCTTGATATCTGAGAACTCAAGTTATCTGAGTTTTCTAAGTGTCATTCTCAGTTCTGGAAAAAATTACACTTTATAAATTTATCTAGAGAGATAATTTATTTAAATACTTATCATGTGAGAGACACTGCATTC
>NW_006442508.1:3081909-3084570 GCF_000325575.1 Pteropus alecto | reverse complement strand
AGTGGGAGTGAGACCACCAAAAACAAACAAAAACTCTTTCTTCTTTTTTTCCCCTAAAAGAAATAGGGCTAATTTCAAAGAGGAAGTGACACTTTATCTGATATTTGGAAGAATAGGAATTCAAGAGGGGTTTGAAAAAAGCAAAAATGGAGGAAATGCATTCTAGGCAAGGAAATAGCATGAGCAAAAGCATAAGCATGTGAAATAAAGCTGGGAACTTTAGAAGAAAAATATAGCTAAAGAACAGAGTATATTGAGGATAGTAGTCCTAAATGAGGCTATACGATAGTGAGATGAGGTTGGAAAAGTCCTTTTATGTTGTGTTAAGGAGTTTATATTTCTTCTTTTAGTGGGCCAGAGACAATAAAAGTCTCTGGGGAGAAAACAATCAGAAAAGATCAGAAAAGTCATTCTGAAAATTAACTCCAAAAACAGTGGGAAGGGTGTACTGAAGAGTAGGAGTGACTAATGCCTAAAGCAACTTATTCAATCATAAAATACTTATCGAATACCAGTATAAAGCCAGGCCCTAGACTAAGAGCTAGAGATATAGGAATGAATAAGGAGGACAAGGCCTTACCCTCAGATAACTTATATTCTAAAGGGAGAAAGTAGACCATTATTCTACTTTATCTACAGATAAAGGGAGAAAGTAGGCCTTAAATTCTAAAAGAAGAAGAGAATACTCTGGGAGATAAACTGGGTGATATAATAAAAATAACTTTAACAAGAGTTGGTAGGAGAAATGCTACTTTAGATTAAGTCCTCAAAGGATATGATTCATGAACCACCTATATCATAATTACCTAGGAACGTTATTACAATACAAATTTCCATATCTCAGCCCCATACTCAATGATTGAAAATTTTTGGAGTCGAGATCTGGGAATCTGCATATTTTAGCAAGCATCCCAAGATAAATCTTAATCATGCTGAAGTTTGAAAACACTGAATTCCAGACTGGGAGTACAGTTAGAAGAACATCATACAGGAGAAAGGACATTTGAGTAATAATGATGGAAAGAATCAGGAAGATTTAAAAGATATTTAGGGAGTAGATTCAACCAGAAGGCAACATGAAACACCTATTGACCTTGATAGACATAATCAATTGCCAAATAATTTAATGTACATGATGAACAAATTCACACCAAAGTTTTAACAATTTATAATGCCTTGATGTATTAGCCGCCTTCATTTATAAAGAAAAAGAAATTACATTCCAACTGAAAATTCCTTAGGAATAAATCTGTAGATGTAAAAATTTAGTGTCTCTGACAGGTGGAGTAAATGATATTTTAGGCTGGCATAAATGATTATGATGAAAGTGAAGCATAATGCAGAAATGCCCAGATGACAGAGCAGGCAGATAATTTAATTCTAGGGGGGAAAAATTACAACTGCCATACTTCAGTTTGAATGTAGCTCTAACAGTATGGGGAATTTTTTATACTAAATATTTGAGTTCTTCTGGGAATTAATGTAATTGCAAATGTTGAAGAAAAATTTATGATCAACACAGGCCCCTAGCAGGGTTCTCATTAATCCTCAACATTCAATTTTCAAATTCTCAACCACAGAGAGTCTGAATATATGGCCTTATGGTGATTGTACACATATTTCTGCTATGGTTATAAAAGATGCCCTTGGAAAGATATCACTAAAAGTGTTTGTTGTTTATGTACCCAGAAAGTGGTACATCAGGAGATGCTAACAAAAATCAGTGTCTATCTCTACCTAGACAGCTTATGTGCCCATCCTCAAGAGTATATATGCTGAGATGATATTTATATATAGTAGAGGCTGATGATATTGCATTATTTTACAGTAGTTTAGGGTTTGTAGAGCTATTTCATACACATGATCTTGATGACTTTTCACAGTAAATTCATGAGATGTTTATTATACCATTTTAGGCATGAGAAAACTAAGGCTCAGAAAGTTAAATAACTAGCTCAAGGACACATATCTAGGTGGTAACAGGGCCCACATACCAGCTAACACATTTTGACAAAATGTCCTGTGATATTTCTTCATGAAATCCCACATTTTAGGTTACATTAAAGAGAAGAACTTTACCTTAGGATCTCTTTCACCTTTGTTTGAGCTCATTCTCTCTCTCCTCCCATTCCACTCTCTTCTCTCCCTCTCACCCAGTATACCTTCTCAAGGACCCAGTAGGCCTATCCTGCAGGTCATCCTGAATTCTATTAATGAAATATTTTACAAGTTTTCCCTTCTTTAGTAATACTCTGCACTCTGAACTTACTTGACTTTCAAAGTTTAACAGTACCTTTGACCCATTCCCAGAAAGCCCAATACTCAGCTAGCTGAAGTAGCACTGGTCATGACCTGAAAGATTCACATCCACAAAGATGCCACTTCCTGATGATAACCCAGGGTTTTCTCATGGTTTCTAGACTTTAAGTTTAGATAAGGTTACAGAGAGACTCAGCCTTGGCCATGAATGGAACATGAATGTCAGTCTTACCTGTCTGGTAGCTCTTCTTTCTCCCACCTTCTTCCTCTCTATTCTGTTCTCTGTTTTCATCAAAGATCTGTAAGAGAACATCAAGGACTATGCTATGCATTAGCTTATTTTGTTTTTTCCTCCTCTTCTTTTTCCTCTTTCTCTCCTTCTCCTTTTCCTTCTCCCTCTCC
>NW_006442508.1:3041473-3081871 GCF_000325575.1 Pteropus alecto | reverse complement strand
CTCTCCCTCTCCCTCTCCCTTTCCTTTTCCCTCTCCCTCTCCTTCTACTTTTCTTTCTCTTTCTCCTTTTTTTCCCCTCTTCTTCTCCTCCTCTTCTTCTAGGTCAGTCATGTAATCTGCAGTTTGCCATCACACTCACTTTCCCTATCAACTTACATTAGGCCAGCTTCACTTACCTTCACTTATCTACAGTCTGGGATATTTCTGTCTGAAGACAACGTATTTTAAAACTGTTTCAGGGAGCATTGCCTTGGTCAAAACGAATAAAGTTTAGGAGTGGCATTTCAGATATTTGTTCTCTACCTCAGAGTTTCAAGGCAGGTCACGTGCAGAGAATCTATATTTAAATGACCTCATCATTTTGAGACCTAGAATAAGAAATACAGGTGCTTCTTTGCTGTTCTATGGGTTTATGAATTGCTTTTCCTCTTCTGGAAAAGCCTCTGGTCTGGCCAGAATGCTTCACTCCTTACATTTTATTCATTTAACTTCTGCTAAATAATCATAAATCTGATTAAAAATCATTTTCTCAAGGGAGGAAAACAATGGTGTAGATGATAGAGGCTCTGTTTATTCCTCTGGCAACCAAATCAAAGTTGTGACAGAAACAAGGCACAGCAGCAAGGAAAAATCACCTGGAATCTAAATGAACAAGCCATACAACTAGGGAGAAATCCAAGAAATAACCCTGCAACAGCAGAAGGTAGGATGGGGCAAGGATGCAGGGCAATCCAGTCCCGAGCGGCTGACAGAGATGGAGGCTGCAGCAGTGGCAGAGGCAGAAGCTTCTAAAAGGGGCCACATCCACAAGTGGATTTTCACGGTGACGGACCTGCTCTCTCTGAGCACCAGTGCCGACTCAGCTGCACACAGGGGGCACCAGGGACTTACAGGGAGACATTGTCGGAGTGAGGGAAGAGCTTGGAGTGAGAGCCGAGGTGAGACTCGCTCTGTACAGAAGTGCCGAAGGTATCCATTGTTCCTATGTTGAGCCCTCTCCTCTCCCAGTGCCTGGAAACAATGCCGCCATAGCCATGATGTCATCAAACTGGATAACGGAGGTCACTCCACCCAGAAGATTCCCTGAAACCCCACCTCCACCAACTTGCAGATCCACCCAAGCCACATCCAGGTATATCCTTAGCAAGTCAGGTGCTCCTTGCTGAGCAGTGCCTGGACTCACGCTGGTGGCAGCTGGCCTTGGTTTCTGGTGTGTCCTTTTGAGGCAACGATAAGCACAGCATCTGTGGATTGATTGCTGAATCTTAACAGGGGGCACCGGAAGGACAGTGGCTTGAGCTAAATTTGGCTTGCAGCTGAACCCCTCTCAGGACTGTGCCACTGGACACCTACTTCACAAATTCACACTACTAAGACTGGGAGACTCAGGAGCTTTGCTTAGTACATAGAAACAGACACATAAAGGCAGCCAAAAGGGAAAGACAAAGAAGCAGAAACCATATAAGAGAACAGAACAGAGATCCAGATATAATGGAGTCAAGTAATATAACAGATGCCGAGTTCAAAACACTGGTTATAAAGATGCTCAATGAACTTTTGGGAAGTGTAGATAAATTCAGTGAGAACTTCACCAAAGAGATAAAAAACATAAAAATGGAAATGGAAATTTTAAAAGGGAACCAATCTAAAATGAAGAACACATTATCTAAGATGAGAAGTATATTAAATGGAATAAACAAAGGAATAAACAAAGTGAATGAAGAAAAGGCTCAAACAACCTATCTAGAGGATGGAAAAACCAAGGACACTCAATCAGAATGGAAGGAAAAAGATGCCAAGACTATAAAAATAATTTAAGGCTTATATGGGACACTATTAAGGGTCAAAATATCCATCTGATCAGAATACCTAAAGGAAAACAAGATGTTGAACAGCAGTTTGAAAAAATAATTATGAAAAACTTTCCTAACTTGAAAAAAAAATGGACATAAAATCCAGGAAGCTCAGAGAATCCCAAAATCCAGGGATCCAAAGAGGCCCACACCAAGACACATCATAATTAAAGTGCCAAAGGTTAAATACAAAGAAAGAATATTAAAAGCAGCAAGAGAAAAGTTACCTATAAGAGAATCCTCTAAGACTGTCTGTTGATTTCTCAAAAGAAACTATGCAGGCCAAAAGGATTAGCAAGAAAATATTAAAAGTGACGAAGCAAGGACCTGCAACCAAGATTAATCTACCCAGCAAAGTTATCATTTAGAATTGAAGGGCAGAAAAAGAGCTTGCCATCGCTGAGAATCAAGACATTTTCCCAGTCAAGAAAAAGCTAACAAAGTTCATCAACACCAAGCCAGTATTACAGGAAATGTTGAAAGGACTTCTTTAAGAAGAAAACATGTATCAAAAACAGGAATAAAGAATGGTAACAACTATATTCCTATCAATAAGTACCTCACATGAAAAAGAATTAAGTTCTCCAACCAAAAGATAGAGTGGATGAATGGATAGGAAAACAATACCCCTATATGTTACCTATAAGAGACTCACTTCAGATTAAAATATACACACAGACTAAAATAAAGGGGATGGAAAAGATATTGCTTTGATGGGCCAAGAAGGTATTTAAGTCAGACAGAGAAAGATAAACACTACATGATTTCACTTACATGCGGAACCTAAGGAAAAAAAAGAGCAAACTAATAAAAAAAAAATCATTTTCTCAGGCAGACCTGGCATGAATCTCCAGTCTAGATTGGGCTGCTTCTGTCATATGCTACTTTTCTGGTAATAATTTCTTGTCAAGTGTCTGTCTTCTCACTAGGCAGAATGCTACATGGAGACAGGGACCAGATCCACTTTATTGCTGCATTGCAGAGCCTAACCCATTGTCAAGCATATTGTTATGTGTTAAATAAATATTTGTTGAATGAAGGAGGAAAGAAAGCAATAATGAGGTGGGGAGGCGAAATAATTACTATTTTCCAGTGTCTATGAACCAGCCAAAATCCTTGAGCTTTTGGCTTCCTATATTCTATCAGTCTTCACATTTAATTTCCTCACCTTTTGCCTGTGCTGAAATTCTAAATGAAAGTGTCAGGGGAAATACTCACAAAGGGATGAATGTGACTTTTATAATTATTAATAATTTAGAGCTTTTGTGACAGAAGTCTCAGTGCCTCTCATGCAGCTGAAGACTGAGAAGAAAACATTTAATTCTCAGTCATGTCTGTTTAATAAATCAGGCTTCAATAAAGTTAATTAACTAGAAAGCATATGACTTGGAAAACCCCATTAAACCTTTCCTAGATTAAATGATGATGAGAGGCTAGACCAATACCCAAGTTCGATCTCTGACTTCACTGTCAATCTTGTAGAATGGGGAAAGTTGGCTGCTGGTGGAACCACCCGGTTCCACAGTGATAAGAAATATGTTAAACCAACTTTTCAGACAAATGGGTTATGAACACATATCAAAGTTGTATTTCAAATTTACCCTGAGGGAAAAGGCTATTAGAAGCCCATTTCAGTGATTTCAATTTCACTCCAGAAGAGATATTTTACGGTAGAATATATGTAAAAAAAAAAAGGTTAGGAGAGAGTGTCTTATTAAAGATAATTAGGGAAAATATTAAAGATTGTCTTAGTTTAGGCCACTACAACAAAATACCATAAGATTAGGTGGCTCACAAAAAAAAAATTCTTACTGTTTTTGAGATTGGGAAGTCAAAGATCAAGTCACCAGCAGATTCAGTGTCTGCTTCCTTGTTCATAGATGGCCATTTTCTCCCTATGTCCTCACATGAAAGAGAGAAAGAAAGGGAAAGAATGAGAGCAAGAACGAGAGGGAGAGAAAGAGTTTTCAAGTCTCTTCTTATAAGGTCATTCTTCCATTCATGAAGGCTACATTTCATGACCTAATCACCTCCCACAGGAACCACCTTATAATGCCATCACATTAAGGGGTAAGATTTTAACATATAAATTTGGAGGGGGCTCAAACATTTAGTCCATAACATCCCACTCCTGTTCTCCAAATTAATATTATTATCACACGCAAAATACATTTATTCCATCCCAACAACCCCCAAAGTCTTAACTCATTCCAGTTTCAACTCTAAAGTCTAAAGTCCAAAGTCTCATTTAAATATCATATAAATCAGATATGGGTGAGACTCAAAGAATAATTCATTCTGAGGTAAAATTTCTCTCTATCTGTGAATCAGTGAAACCAAATGATTGTATTTCTCCAAAATACAAAGGTGAGATAAGCATAAGGTAGACATTTCCATTCCAAAAGGAAGAAATAGGAAATAAGAAGAGGTAAAGCCAAGTCTAAAACCTAGTAACACAAACTCCATGAGATCTTAAGGCACTAGAATAATCTTTTGGGGCTCAATGATCTGTTCTCTAGGCCCATGGGGAGAGTGGTTTAGCCTTCCACCCCACTGGGGCAGTGCCCCACAACTCTGTCAGGTGAGGGTCACAGCCCCGAAGCTTTGAGAAATCTGTCTCTCACATCTTTGGGCAGAGGCAATCTGAACTGTTGAAAGCCTGTTGATGTT
The DNA here is from genome assembly GCF_000325575.1 of Pteropus alecto. Lineage (NCBI taxonomy): Eukaryota > Metazoa > Chordata > Mammalia > Chiroptera > Pteropodidae > Pteropus > Pteropus alecto. Next base: position 3,077,348 of record NW_006442508.1, on the reverse strand, counting down.
CCTCTTCATCCCTTTGAAACTGAAGAGGTAGCCCCGATGATCTCTGAGTTACCATTAGGGTCATTCTTTCTTTGTCTTGAAGAATAGGTCCTAGCTTCTGTTGTCATGACTGATTTGGTCTGTGCCTCATATTCACACTAATCTTACCAAATAGTGGTTTGGCCTCATGTTTGATGTTCTCATCCAAACACAATTTCTCATTTTTTTGCAATATAGATAAGAATTTCTAAATCTTTAAATTCTGGTTTCTTTTAGCTCAACAATTCTTTCTTCAATTAATTTCTCTCTTCTCACGTTTTACTGTAAGCAGTCAGGAGAAACCAAGCCACTTCTTCAACACTTTGCCTAGAAACATCCTCAGCTAAATATTCAATTTCATCAGTTACAAGTTTTACCTTCCACAGAATAGTAGGACGTGAACACAACTCAGCCAAGTTCTTTGCCACATTATAACAAGTGTCATCTTTCCTCCTGTTTCCAATATGTTCCTTATTTTCATCTGAAATCTCATCAAAATGGCCTTTACCATCCATATTCCTACCAACATTTCTGTTCATGATTATTTAGGTATTCTCTAAAAAGACAGAGCTTTCTGTACAGCTCTCCTTTGAGTTCTTACCAGAATCACTTTAAAATGTCCCCTCACAACAATATTGATTCTAGCATGCACCTCACAAATCTTCTAGCCTTTACTCATTACCCAGTTTCAAAGCTGCTTCCACATATTTAAGTATTTTTTAGTAACAATACCCCATTCTTTAGTACCAATTTTTGTCTTGGTTTGGGTTGCTACGACAAAAATATTTTTTTGTCTTCCTGTCATCTTCCCTCCAGAGATCAATAGTAATCATTGTCAGGAAAGGCCCAGAGGTCCTGGATATTTCTTTGTCCTACCACCCTGAGCCTGGCAATGTCTTTCTTTCCTTTCAAGCATAAACTATTTAGTGAGCTAGATTCTATGGAAATAGAGAGGAAACTGGCACAAACAGATTTAAAACCCAATTTCACAAGAGTATTTAGGGGCAAATCTAGTTTTGGAAACCATGTGTTTATCCTTTTCCTACATATTACAATTTATTGTATAGGAAAATTGTGACAGATGATCCAGGGCATAGAGAATACAAATGAAGTTCAGGAGAGAAGTAGAACAGTAGACAATCATTCAATTTTCTAGAAAGCACAGATGTGTTAAACAATTTCATTGTCACAGTCACTTTATAGAATAAAAGTAAAACTGAATCAGGTGCTTAACATGTGCCAGGCACTGTGTTAAGTGCTTTACCTGGATTATATCTTTCGCTTCTCTAATTCTACTGAGAGATAGGAACTATAAATTCCCCTACTGTACAAGTAATGAACAGAAACCAAAACTGGACTGTCCATTTGGAATCACCTGGGGAAAGAAGAGTTAAAATACTGATATCTGGGTCTTATCCCGAGAATTGCTTATTTAACTGATATGAAAGGGGGTGGAGGAGCTATGCAGCAAGAACTTTAAATTTTCCCAGGTGATTTTAATATGCAGCATGGTTTAAGAATCACAAGGTCACCTACATAGAACCAGATAGGTCAAATATTTGAACCCAGGCAACTTAACTAGGGCAATCAGGTCTTAAAATCACTATTCTGCCTTTATGTTATGTGTGCTTTGTAGAATTTCATGCTCATGAAAATCAAAAATGTCGGTGAATTTATTTTCATTTTACAAATGAACACAACTGAGATAGAAATAAGTTGACTAACTTATCAAGCAGCATAGCAAATCAGTAGCAGAGGTTGGAGTCTCATCTAAGACTTTTCAGTGTCAATGTTCACCAAAAGTTGTCCTTTGTTATTCATCTGTGAATATGGGAGTATAATATATCTAAACTAGAATATTCATTGTGCACAGTAGAGAGGTAAGAAACAACAGAGGACTAAGAACTTGTACGTGCTCAGAAGCTGGTATTTTTATCTCATTCAGAAAGAAGTAAGTTCCTGTTGTGCAATATATTTTCTCAGACTCACACAGAGTGGTACATAATAGTGATATAGAATTTAAAGAATACTCTATATATGAAACATCGGGTTTCTATAGACTTGCCTGATAATCTGGATATCGTTCACATTTTTTGAGTAAATAAGAAACTCACAAATAAATTTTGTGTGACAACTATAAGGTAGGGGATTGTCTGCACCATATAAACACCAGATGTTGATATTATAAATGCAAATTTGTGTGTATGTATATAGAGATGTGCTTCAAAAATGTAAATATAAGCTGAATTCATCTATTTAGAAATATCAGATGAATATATCCATTTTCTTTATCTTCAGAGGCCAACAAAATTAAATCTTTTAAATCTGCAATGTAGCATTAAAAATTGTTTCTTTGAATTACATTTCCCTATTATAAGCAGCTAGCATATGGTGCCTTGTTTAGTGAAGTGATAAAGAATTATAGTAGAAAGCAACCACTTGATTCAATTAGTCATCAATCATTTAAAACACATCAAGCTTTGTTTCCACTGCCAGGGCCTTTATAATAACTAAATAAACCACTGATATTCCCTGTTCCTGCTTACAAAATGAAGGTGATTCTTGATCTTTTCTTTTCAATGCATGCTATTTCCCCTTCCAGAAAGCCTTCTGAAGTCATCTCATTCTACTCAAATTTTCCAGAAAACATCTTTTACTATTGTGCTTGTTATGCCCCATTCCATATCCTATATGTATCTTTTCTTCCTTTGCATGAAGGACTGACTCGCTTAAATAGCAGGTCTCCCAGAAGCTGCCAGGGTGAGACAAAGAACTACCAAGGGCAATTGTCTTGATTCCTAAAAGGGCCATCTAGATAGTGTAAAATAAGTACCCAACAGATACCAGTAATCTTTGGATTTGTTTTAGAAATTGAAAGAAGAGGTCATATGATAGAATTGGGTAGCAGGGAATTGAGAACAGAGAATTGTGACAATCACTCCCAAAGGCTGCCATGTGAATTTTTACCTTCAAGTCCCTGCATTCCTTTAGCACAGCAGATTGTGGCTTTGTCATCTTGCTTTCTAGAGGCCACCTTGCGTTCTTTCCATAAATGGATGAATACTTGTTCTATGCTAAGCACTTACGTCAGCAAGCACTGGGGATATTAAAGGAGTAAATCTTAGATGCTCCTAGTCTGGCAATAGGTATGAATACATAAAGAAAGTTATTAGAACATAGTCAAACCAAAATTATTGTTTTTTAAATATTTTACTTTAAAATAGATAATATATTTATATGTTAAAAAACTACAAAAAAGATAAATAAAACAAAAATTTTCTCTTCTACCTTTTCTCCCAGTTATTCAGTTCCCCTCTTCAGAGACAATCAGTGTTAGTAGTTCTTGTATTTTCTTCTAGTGGTAGTTCATGAGTATATGAACAAGTACACATGCATACATATATACATACATGTGTATAGAGATTTTTTAAAAATTTTTACACAGGCATTGCGAAAACCAAAACAAGGCTTTTCAGCTTGCTTTTTCACTTAATTCTAATATTTTGTATATCTCTTGATCAGTACATAAAGAACTTTATTATTTTTTTAATTTAACCATAAAATTTTAATTTTAATTTTATGGTATATCCATCATAAGCATATACCATATACCATAATTTATATAATCGAATTTCAACTGAAGAATATTTTGGTTGTTCTCAGTCCTTTGCCATTACACAAATGTTACCTTACATATACATCATGTGTGTATGCATACATGTATGTATGAATTCTTCTTATCTGAACTGCCCCACAAAGTGTAAGAATGTCTATTTCCTCACTCTCTTACCAAACTTTTGATTTTGACCAATCCTATATGGGGGGAAAAATTCCAGTATCTCAATTTAATTTTCATTTCTTTCATTATGAGTGAACTTAGGTCTCTTTTCACATTTAAGAACTATTTGTATTTCCTTTTCTATGAGTTTTCTGGATATTTTTATAGCCAATTTTTCTATTGCATTGTTGTTTCTTGTTAATTTATAGGAGCACTATAACTCAAGGAAAGTAAACTTACCTGAAGCGAGTTGGATATGTTTTTACCCTCAGTTAAAATTTTGTCTTTTGAATTTGCTTTGTTTCTGGGGGCTTGATAAAACTAAATTTATCAATTCCAAAATAGGTAAGAACTTTCAAATTGTGACACAAAAAGTTTAGCCTTAGCTAAACTTTTGAAAGTATATCTGGCTTTTCAGTTAGAGGAGAGAAGGAAAATTATAGTTTGTTTTCTATTTGTTTCATTTCTACATTCACATTACATATAATACATGGACATATGCTGATACTAAGTAGGCAACTTTAAGAAGCAGTCAGCTAATACCTGTTGTTCCAGTTATTTAAGGCTGTATAACAAATTACTCCAAAACTCAGTGCATAAAACAACCATTTATTACGTTCATGGATTCTCTGAGTCAGAAATACTGACAAGACACAGCAGGAGTAGATTGTCTCTGCTCTACAATGTCTGAAGCCTGCTGTGGTCTCAAAGCTGGAACTTGAAATTGTATTACAAAGGCTCAAACACTGCTGCTGGCAGCAGGCAGAGACATTAGCTGGAGCTACTGACCCAAGCGCCTTTATATGGTACCCTCATGTTGCCCGGAGTTCCTCACAATATGAGGGCTGGGTCCCAGAGGTGAGTGTCACAAAAAAAGAGAAAGCCAGACTAAAGTTGTATCATGATACACAACATCACTTCTGCTGTGCTCTGTTGGTCAGAGAAGTCACAGACAGTCCAGGTTCAAAGAGACAGAAAACATACTCTGACTCTTGATGTGGAGTGGCAAGGTTCTGAAAGAGCACATGTGACTGGAAATAATTGCTTTGACCTTTTTTAAAAACACAATCTGTCATCCCTGTTCAGGGATCTGTCCTGTAAATCTTCAGTTCAAAGACAGTCTCTGTCTACAGACAGGACTCACCTGTTGGACTCGTTGGATTAGAGGATTATGTCTGGCTTTCCTGTAGCAACATTTAAAGGATTATCCCTGCTTCAGTCCATAGGGAGGTTCTTGAGCCACTTCTAGTGAGTGAGTCTGGTTAATGAAGTTGCTTCATCAACCACCTCAGAGTAATAGTAGAAAAAAGAAACGTTCAATACTTACGTATCTAGGAACATTTCCCCACCCCCCCCTGCTGGTGATTTTTATAGTCTTTATTCCTTTTGTCAAATAATGGGGAAGACAAGATGGAAAAAAAACTATCAACCCAATTGATTATGCATTAATCATTCTGGCAAGGTCAGTGCTCAGAAGAAAAAAAAATTGTTGTTTACCAAAGGTGGAGTATGTGGATTATCTGAGTGGCTTTCAATTATCCATAGTTGTTTTCCTTTGCCTTGATTAGCATCATTGACGAATCCAATATTTAAAAAGAATTTCCTATAAAGAACATATACAGAACATACCCTGCTCAGTTAAATAGTCAATAAGTACAGCATTTCTTTTGGCTGAAATCCACAGAGATGTTTTAATTAAAAAACGTACAAAAATTATCGATTTATCACTATGGCATTTCACTCAACAGAGCTAAATAGCACGTTAAATATAAAATCACACATGTCTTAAATAAGTAGCTAAGGTATAAGGTCTACTTGGTTTTTGTACCAGATCAGGATACAGAGTGAAGACAATTTTACAGGGTGAGACAAAGAAGGGCAATTGTCTTGATTCCAGATTCCAAAAAAGTAGGCCATCTAGATAGTGTAAAAGAAGTACCCAATAGATACTAATCTTTGGATTTGTTTTAGAAATTGAAAGAGGAGGTCAGATGATAGAATTGGGTAGCAGGGAATTGAGAACAGAGAATTGTGACAATCATTCTGGGCAATGTAATGCAGCAGGCATCAAAATAACTGAACCATGAAGAAGAGTCCTCATGTCTCAAAGGGTTTCATGTCTCAGCAACTTTTAGCCTGGTGAACATTGGTCTCAATAAAAAATTCTGGGTGTATTCTATTACTTAGTAAAAGTAGAATATTTATATTAGTAGGAGCAATTAGCTTAAAATAGCAAGCACCTAGGAAAAAGATTCTACTAATTGAGGAAGTGGGTAGTTGAGGTCACAGGGTGAATTTATGAACTCCTAGGTTAGACACAGAGGAGATTCAATGTATAAACCCAGTAACTCAAGAGCAAGCACTGAGCATATGACTTAATTTTAAGTATTCATTGACTATTTAGAAAAGGTTATTTTTAACAATGATTTGCAGATTTTCTTTAAAAAATTGTAAGATCTGAATCTGTCTAAGTTTGAGTAAGGATTCAAATAAAGTTATGAAAAGACAGATTCCAAGAAAATTAGACAGAGGAGGTAGCATGTTTTAATAGATGCTGTAACACAAAGCATGTCCCCAACATCTAGTATGTCCATTGTTTTCTTTTCAAATATATTATCACTTTCATCAAGTCTTCCAAAAAGATTCAACTGCTCTTGATTTCTCTCAATATTTCAGTACTTGCTGAAGGGGTAAGTTGGATATGACTCCGGAACCCTACTGGTACTTTGGACTTTTCAAGCAGCCGCTGTATAACATTTTACCTCAGCCTCCTAATAATGGGTGAGGATAATTGGATACTATCCTCCCAGCAATGAGAGCACAATGACATCTAATTTTACATTTTGTGCCCTTTTCATAACAAAAAAAAAAAGATCAGTACAAAATCCCTCATGCTGCCTTGAGCATGTTTTAAATTGGTTGGAAAACTTAATTATAGCTCTTAACACTGGTTTTGTTCCCTATATAATCCAAATGAATCCATGTTTCAGTTTTAAGATTTACACTTGGGTCCGATCTTCAGTATCATTTTATGTCTCTCTAAGTATTTCTTTCCAACTGCAAAAAGCATTGACAATTTAAAATTGTTTTCTTGTAAATGAACATATAAGGGGAGAAAAATTATATATATATATATTTCACATGTTATTTGATCAGTATACAGTGCTTTGGTGGGCCTAACATCATTCTAGTCTTCATATGACTAGTCTTCATTTTATTGAGCAGAGCCATATGTAAAAGAATACTGGTAGCAGACATCTATTGAGGATTTACTACGCACCAGTCAGTGTTTAAGATTTTTAGAAGTAATATATTTAAATATCTCATTTTTATATGTAATATCTCATATATATGTAAAATATTACAGAGTGACATCAGAAGCATGGCAGTGTGAGGGTTCTCCCTGTGAGAGTACTCCCTGTGAAGTTTCTCCCCAATATCCACCCTTGAAATTACAAGCTGAAGACCTACATTACAACAAATAACACATAGCGTGCACACAAGCATGTCTGAAAGTCATGTGCATCAGAGAATCTGAAGGTGGGAGACTCACACAAGAAAGTGAGGTAGAAAGAGAGAAACAGAGGCACTGTAGAACACAGCCAGGAGCTCCCTGCAGGACGAGGGGGAGGTGAGAATTATATGGCAGGTTTTTAATTCTTTGAAAACCTGAACAGTCCAGCCTGCATGGAATATGATCAGCATATTCCATGCAGCAGAGATCAGTGATCAGGGCAGAGAGCAGGGAAGAGATGGAATGCAGAATGGTGATAGCTGTGTCGTACCAACAGCCATTGCCAGGCAGAAAGCTGAATCACAGAGCCTGGCCTCTTTCCCACCCCATTCCAGAGTGTGCCCTCTTCTACCCCACCTGCACCCTCCCAGAGCTAGCACTGACACTCAGGAGAATCTGCAGCAACCAGAACTGAAACATGCACTGCAGCTAACTGGTCCTAGTGATAGAGGCAGAGATATAGAAACAAAGCAGCTGAGGGTTGAGGGCCAGCATTATCAGGAAGAAAACAATCACACACAACGCTGGCCTCTACCAACCCACCCCATCCCTATCTAGTCAGTCCTATTCAGAAAGAAGCAGTAGAACATTGCATCTGACAGTTGGGACAGTACCAAGACTTCAGAGACTTTTCAGAGGCTCAGACCCCCATCACCCTTCACATGGGGGTGAAGCACTGAGATGGAGGTGACCTGGTCACAAAAGAGACACACAGCTCCTCAGAGAATAAAGGGCATTTTTAACCTCAAAACAGAGATCCAGGAGGCTTGGGCAGTGCAGGATATTTGGGCACCACTTACTGGAAATCAAAATAAAAATCTCTTCTTATGAACATGCTAAAGAGAGATCACTATATAATATTAAAAAAATAAATAAATAAAGCAAGGTACACTAACATTAATGCCAAAGCAGAGAGATAGTCTATCAAATACCATGAACAACTAAAGTGACAAGACAGCTCAGAAAGAAAATTAAAAACCTCTTGGAAATAAACTTTAAAATATAGAAATATGTGACTTAAAAGACAGAGAATTCAAGATTGCATTTCTGAAAATAACTAACAAGATGCAAGAAAATTCTGATCTGCAGTTCAAAGAACTTAGAAACAAAATCAACAAACAACAGGAATACTTTAGCAAAGAAAATCAAATAGAACTTCTGGTGATGTAGAAATCATTAAAAGAGATGAAGAATGAAATAGCAAGTTTAGGAAACAGAGCTGACCAGATGGAGGAAAGAATTAGTGACATCGAAGACAGAATTCTGGAAATGATGCAGATGGAAAAAGAGAGAGATTTGAGAGTGAAAAAAAGGAAAGAACTCTACAAGACCCATCTGACACCATCAGAAAAAGCAATAGAAGAATAATGGGTATACCCAAAGGAGAAGAGAGAGCACATTCAAACAAATAATTGACAAGTATTTCCCAAACCTATGAATAAAACTGGATCCTCAAATCCAAGAAGCAAATAGAACATCTAATTATCTCAACCCCAAACCCAAAAAGGCCTTCTCCATACATTATTTTAAAATAGTAAAAAATTAATGAGAAAGAAAGAATTCTCAAGGCAGCCTGGAAAAGAAGGCAGTAACTTATAAAGGAAAACCCATTAGGTTAACATAGTTTATTATACACAAATCAATTAATGTGATACATCACATAAAGAAAATAAAGAATAAAATACATATCATCATATCAATAGATGCAGAAAAAGCATTTGACAAGATACAGCATCCATTTATGATTAAAATACTTAATAAAATGGGTACAGAGGGAAAATATCTCAACATTATAAAGGCCATATATGACACACCCTCAACCAACATCATACTTAATGATGAAAAACAAAAACCTTCTCTCTAAGATCGGAAACAAGACAAGGCTGTTCACTATTGCCACTATGATTCAGTATAGTGATAGAAGTCCTAGCTAGAACAATCAGGCAAGAGAAAGAAATAAAAGGCATCCAAATAGGGAATGAAGAAAAATTGTCACGTTTTGCAGATGACATAATTCTCTATATAGAAAATTCTAGAGACTCCACTAAAAAAAAAATATTAGAAATAATAAACAAATACAATAAAGTTTCAGGATATAGAATCAGTGTGCAAAAATCAATAGTGTTTCTATACTTTAACAATGAAATTTCAGAAAAAGAAATGAAAAAAAATTTGCAACTGCAACAAAAAGAATAAAATACCTAGGGTAAACCAAATGAAGCATGTGAAGAACCTATACACTGAAAACTAATATACATTATTAAAAGAAATTAAAAGAGACACAGGAAAATGAAAAGGTAGTCCATGTTCATGGATTAGAAGAATCAACATAGTTAAAATTACTTTATTACCTAAAGCATTATACAGATTTAATGCAATCTCCATCAAAATTCCGATGACATTTTTTAAAGACAGAACAAAAACTCATAGGATTTGTAAGGAATCACAAGACTCTGAATAGCCATTCCTGAGAAAAAAGAGCAAGGCTGAAGGTATCAATCTGCCTGACTTCAAATTATACTACGAAGCAAAAATAATCAAAATTGAATGACATTGGCAGAAAAACAAACATACACACCAACAGAACAGAATTGAAAGCCCAGAAATAAACTCCCATATATATGGGCAAATAATTTGACTCGACAAGGAGTCAAAACATACAATGGAGAAAGAAAAGCTCCTTTAATAAATGATACTGGGTAAATTGGAAAGCCACACACAAAAGAATGAAACTAGACTTTTATCTATCACCATACATCAAAAATAACTCAAAATGAATCAAAGACCTGAATATGCGACCTGAAGCAATACGTTGCATAGAAGAAAACATAGGTACTAAACTCATGGACCTTTGATTTAGAGATGATTTTATGATTTTGACCTTAAAAGCAAGGAAAGTAAGATAAAAATAAATGAGTGAAACTATATTAAACTAAAAGCTTCTGTACAGCAAAATTTTTACTACTGCGCCCAATTCTGCTTCTTTACCCATTTTCAGAAGAACTGAGCTCTACAAAACATCTTGTATCCCAAACACTAACTTAATATCTTCTTCCAGAGAACCCAAGCTGTAACAACTCCTTTAATGCATAAGGAAAAAAAGCAAGGCTTCATCAAATCTAGCATATTGGAGGTGGTATTGTAAAAATGTGGCAATGAAAACACTGTATTGGAAAGGGAAATTAAGGGGCCTGGACACAAGTCTTTATTACTAACTTACTTTGTCACTTCTCACAAATCACTGAAGATCTGGGTGATTGGCTCATTCAATTGTTGTTAGGAGACTGGCTGATGATCTCGCCTCCCCTTCCAGACCCAACAAACTATAAGCTAAACCAGTAGTTACCGAATATCTTTCTATGGGCTCAGGCCAGTCCATTATAAAGTTTTCACCAACCTGTGGAAAAAACGAGAAACATAGGGTAAAGCAAAAGTTTTTCAAAGAGTTAAATTTATTCAGTTTGTTTTCTTTTGTTTTGAATCAATTTGTTTCTTTCTCCTTTTTAATTATTTTATTTATTTATTTATTTTTTGCTTTGTTAAAATACCCTTTCTTCAGAAGTGGTGAGGTCAGTGGATAATAGGTACTTTAGAGGTTGGGTGTTTTGTTTTTAATGTTTTACAAGCAAAATCAAAGTTGGCAGCAGTTACCAAGGCTATCCCAGCATTATTATTTTAAAATTCTTCTGAATGGCAAAACTCATGGTCTCAACTTTCCACTTCAATAATATTAATGTAATTGATACTGATTGACATTGATTGATTTAATTAACACTGATTCACATAAATGAATTAGGGAGAATATAGCAGGCATGAATTCATGTTATTCAAGCTATGTTTTATGTAAACTTACATATAGTTCCGGCAAGTTTTTGAATTCTAGAGAGGGTGATACAGCAATATGTATTCCCATTAATAAATATCTCTGAAAATTTTCTGACTTTTTTTTCAAAAGTCTAGCTTTATTCACTTTAAGGAAAAAAAAAATCTTAGAATAAGAGGTCTCAAAATTTCCATTTCTCAGCTCTCAATTGACCTCTCTGAAATTACTAAGAACAAAGAGAAAGGATGCTTTTCTCAGTCCTCCTCATTTATCTCAAAAATGCCTTGTTAGCAGCAACAATGTGTCCCCAAATCTAATACTCTCTTTCTTCTTAATAAGCTACTTAATATAGTGTAGCAAAAAGATCAGTGGACTGAGAGTCAAGATAAATAAAAGTGTCAAGTAACATTGTGAATAATGAGATAATATTTTAATAACTAAGCACATTTTATAATGTAAATCAATCTTCAGATGATAAATATCCTCCTACCTCAGTGACTAGAAATATCTCCTTCCTTTCTCTGTCAACTGCTGACCTTCTCCTGCCCACTCTCTCTTATTCTCAAAAGCAAGTCTTCCTTCCCTATCTTTTTCTTCTTAGCTTTCTATATTTTCCTCAGGCGTGCATCTTGTCTCTCTTTCGAGGCTCTTTTCTCTCTGGAATTCAGTTGTTAGCACTTTGCTTTTCCTCAGGAACGGCATCGCTATTTGCAGAGTGCTCTGCTGCTGCTCTCCACATTTCCCTTGCCTTTCTACTGCATATTCCTCAGGTGCGATTTCCCCTGCTTTCACACCCCACAATCTTTTTGTTTGCTTGTTTGTTTGTTTTATTTTGTTTTGTTTTGTTTTTCCTGCTTTATACAAATGTAATAGACAATTAGTTGCTCGTATTTACATTGTACAATTCAATGAGTTTTTTTCTATTACAGTTGGCATATAATAACATATTAGTTTCAGTTGTACAGCATACTGATTAGAGATCTATGTAACTCACAAAGTGATCACCCCACTAAATCTAGTACTCCACTTAACCCCTACATATTTATCACAACATTATTAACTATTTTCTTTATGCTACACTTTATATGTCCATGTCTATTTTGTAACTATCCATTCGTATTTCTTAATCCCTTTGCCTTTTTTCTCCATCACCCCCCACCCCACCCCCAATCCTTTTCATGTGTTACTAAATGAATCCTTATTCTCCATTTGGTGCCCTGTTGCCTCTCTTTGAAAAAGGTTAGCTTGAGGCTTTCACTGATAAACCATTAAGGACTAAACACGTTGTTTCAAGTCAGTCATTCTAACTGCTGCAGTAACTGATAAGCTATTTAGTGCTACACTTTACTAAAGATTTAATTAAAAAGATGACCTTTTTCTCTTTGCAAGGGGTAATGACTTGCGTGTGTCATTAAAACATAAATATCTGGAACTTCAACTTTCTGAATGTAAGGTTCTCCTTTCTCTATCAAGACTCTCAGGCAATTTTCTTCATCTAAAGCAGATATTTTACACATTTTTTAAATTGATTTAAACAAGATGCATAGGTAATTACAGTAGTCCATTTATTTCCAATCTATTTAAATACTGTATTTTCTCTACATTGTGAGATTTCACCATAATGAGACTAATAACTTTACCTCTCACCCCAACCCTATGTCAGGGTTGAGAAACTTCTCCTTCTCAGAGCTTTCTGTCACATTTCTGGTTGAACATCAGAGGTTTATCTAGAGGTTTTGGAGGTTTGGGAACAGTAATACCAAAGTATGCCATCTCAGCCATTGAGTCCAGGTTTCTTTCTCAACTATAATTTTGTAGATAAAACCATGTCAATTATACCTACAAATTTTTCTGTGGTGATATTTGTGTTGCAGATTAATTTTTAAGTTTCTTAACAGTAATCTAAGGCAAGACAGTAAAAGAATCCCTTCTTTTAAAAGAAGTACAACATTAGGAGCATATATAACCACACAATTATTATAAAGACCAAATACGATATAAATAAACATATTTTGTAATGTTTAAACACTAAAGACAATAAAAGATAATGAAAAGGAAAAGTTGTATTGAATTTAAGTCTAAACTTTAATTTAATAAAAGTATGCTATGCTAAAAACAGAAGCATTATTCTCTCTACATATTTTTACTTCACAAATGTAAGTCAATAAGATTTCTGACATCTTTAATATTTATTAATCACTGCTTTTGTTAGTGTTTATGTCAAGTCCACCTCCAAAAATATTTTAAAAGTTATTAAATAAAATAATGAGAAAAAATTAAAAACCATTATGATACCAGAAAGATTTAGGAGAGATATGAAAAAATCCTGGTATGGGAATTGTTGTGCTTCAAATTTGACTCTGAATATATTAGAATCATAATTGACACATACGATAAAGAGACATACTAAAGAAATATAAATATAAAAAAATTGTCGTTATTTTCTAGGAGCTTATACTAATGAGGAAAAAATTTTAAAGAAATGGTAAAATCAAAAGCAAAGGTAAGAGCTTATTTCTGGAAAGGAACAAACTCAAGAGACAGATGATTGGTAAAGTTACAGACACATTTTAAAGGTGAGAAGAGACTAGAGATATTGCATTTCAAAGTACTTTATCTTCTTACTAACATAGTAAATAAAGTTATCTGCTGCTTTGTAAGTAGGCTTATTGTTTCAAGGTCAGTAGAAAAAGTTTGCCATGACCATTGAGAACAAATAGGAAATAGTTTTTTATTATACCTGTCACTAATAGTAGTCTATCAATAAATAAAAAGTAAAGACAGCTGACTTTTTTCTCAAGATATTGCAAGAACATGCTCTGATGATCTTCTTTTAGGTCAAAGAATATTTGGTAGGCCAAGCAATTTCTATTAGTAATTCTGTATAGATAGTTTTGTTTATTAAATATACATTAGAGGAAATGATCTCTCTCCCTTTAGAATCTAGACTTACGGCAATGTAGACTGATTCCTTTAAATATATGGAAAATAGCTATGTTTATTTTATGAGTTAGAAAGTCTCAAAACTCTCAAAGCCTATATCCAATTTGTATCTCTAAAATGACTTTTTATAAACCAGAATAAATATATAATCTGTTTTCTGTACACTATAGGCTATTTATCCAGATCAAACAAAGATATTTGAACACGTTAATTTTAGTGTAGTTTTTAAATACATAGCTGGGCTATGCACATAGAGCATACTATTGATACCATACTTCATTTTAATCCCCCAGTTCATGTTCTCTTTTCAAACCTGTTTTTGAGGAGTATTCCTATTAGCAATCAGAATCATATTCTGATTCTTATTTTGATATCATTTCTCCATAGAACTAAAAGTGAAGAGTCTGAAGATTATCCTATGGCTTGGAAGTCGTTCCTGGGGTTGAAGGACCAGGGCTCAGAACTCCACTACGTTTGATCTACATAGAAATGAAGTTGTAATGAATGGGAGAGGTATACACATTCTATCCAGATCATTTAAATTGGATCATAATTGTTTGGTAGATTTTTGTTGTTGTTATTGTTTATAGAACATTTAATTAAAGACAAAAATTTAAATTAGCCAAAATGTCTATCAAACTAAAAATAGTTAAATATTATGAAACAGCATAGTCAAGCAATTGCTAAAATATGGAAGGTCTATATGTACTGAAATGGAACCTGAGTTGCAAAACAAAACAGTAAAATCTTTTTTTTACAAAGCAACACAAGTTCAGTGTATGCATATGTGTTTATAAGGGGAACAAAAATATTTTGTAGGGTCTACAACAAACAAACTTAACAGTGATTACTTCTGAGAAACAATCAGTTTTCATGATATAGATAATATGTTTATTATATTTTTATTACATAGATATCTACATTGTTTTAATTTTGCATAAATAATTAATTAGATTTCTTATTAAACATAGTCAATACAAATTTTTAATAGAAAGAAAATTTACTGAAGACAAGTATAATCTATTTCATACATTGGTGATTTTCATGTGAAAAGTGTTTATTTTGTTATAATTATTGACTAAATTATAATTCTCTTCTCCTGTCATGTTCAAATATAAAATGTATCATTCTTTTCCATCTGCTTTTGTTTTTGCTGCAACTTCAAACTTTCCACTTTATAAGTATTTAACCTGGTTGGAAAGTATCTCAGTCTTGCAATTCAAAGGTGCTGCTGACAAGAAGCAGCAGCAGCAGCATCTGATAGTTTGCTCTACTGAAGCAGAATCTACATTTTAAAAAGATTCCCAGTAGACTCCATTAAATATTAAGAAGCACTGTTCCAGAGGACTCACCTTCAGTCTGTGATTCCATAATAAGTGTCTTATTTTTATTCAGATCATATTTTTATGGAAAACCTGGAATGATGGAGCCAGAGAAGACTAATAGAGATTAGGAAGGCTGAAACCTTTGATTCATCTCCATTCTTCTAAGGTTCATGGCTCAAATAATTTTCTTTGTTTGAAATCACCTCAGGACAAGTGAGAACAAGGAAGATCACAAATTCAAGTATATAACTCTACTCATAGTCAGATAGAAAACAGTATGATCTCTTACAGTTTTTGACACTGAATTTAAAATGGCTATTAAAAGATATGCCACACATAAAATGTGTAGTTTGTATAAACATTTATTTATTCACATTTAAATGAAAGGTCAGAAAGTAAAAGTCAGGTGGAAATAAAATGTGGTCAGAGTGAAATAAGTAGTGCTGGGCTATAAAATGGAGGAAACAGAGAATACACATACCAAAGTGCTATTTTCTGAGTTTATCAGAAATATAAAATGCTTTGGAATAAAATTTAAAAAATCACTTTAGCAATAGTGATTGACATTGTCATTTTATTCATTTATTCTTTTTCTACTGATTTATCCCTACTATATAAAAAAATATAAAGTGACATTGCCTGTTAACTTATACAATTTTGGAATAAATGAACAAATAATGCAAGCCTCTTCTGAGTATGGAAACTTTCATTTCTTGTAATATTACAGCTTATATACTCTAAAAACTCTTTTCCACAGAATAAATAGTAATGCTGGGTAAAATATAACATATTAAAATTAAAATCTGTATTAGCAAAATTTAAATGAAATCTCCAGGGTCCTAAAGCAAAGACGTCACTGAAAACTAGAGTGGTAAGCACAGGAACAGATACTCAGCAGCCTTGGGGAAACTATTGCTATCAATAACCTGGATTCATACATTTTAATGTTCAAAAGAAGGTAGGTGACAACCTGTACAAAATGAAAACTTAGAACTGATATCTCACACAAAGTCAGGACATTTAAAAGACTACATCCTCAGTAAAAGGATCAACTTAAAAGCTACATACACCAGCACAAGGAGAAAATTATGAAGTTGGTAACTAATAGCTGAGCTCTGGGTGGTAAAATTAGTCTCCTGTAAGAATTTGCAATTATTAGGCCAAAGTCACATGTTAACAGAGCTGAATTTCAACACATGTTTTCTGAGAGGCCAGAAATTAAAATAAAGTGTTCTAGAGCTAATGATATCCCATGATTTTTGGCCATTCAAATCTTCTCTTGATAAATTATCTCTCAATACAGGCTACACAAGAGTCCCACAAATAAAGCACTCTGATAATATGAGAGTCAGCAGGCAAAAACAGAAACATCAGGTGATACAACTATTAACTATAAATAATAAAATAAGTATGTTTAAAATGATGAAAAACATAAATAAAAAACAAGGAAAAGCATTAAGTTACAATAAAAAAGGAATAGTAGGTAAGAAAAAGAACCAAATAGAATATCTAAAAATGAAAAACATATAATTACTGAAAGATAAAAAAGAAACTTCATTGGATAAATTAATCAGCCCATGAGAGAATTATTGACCTCTAAGAGATTATTTAGAATGTACTTCCAAAAAATAAAATGAAAGAAAATATGAAAGAAGGACTTCCAGTCAGGATGACAGAGTAGATAAACACTGTGCTGGCTTCTTCTCATGACCACATCAAAATTACAACTAAACTACAGAACAGAATCACCTGAAGTCTAGTTAAAAATAAGTCCTACTACTAAGGATATAGAGAAGCCATCTCAAGACTGGTGTAAGGCGAGGGGGACACAGAATAGGTTGTTCCACACTCGCATGTGGTGGTTAAAAATCAAGAGAGATATCTAGACTGTAGAAGTCCACTTGGAAGAGTGAAGGGGTTCCAGGCCTACGCGGGGTCCCAAGCACAGGGTTCTGGTGCTGGGAAGAAAAGTTTACATAACTTCTGGCTGTAAAAACCAGTGGAGATTGTAGCTGAATGAGGCATAGAGTGGTTGGAGTTCCAGGAATTCTTAAAGGGCCCGTGCATGGGCTTACTCGCTGACACACTCACCACTCTGAGCTCTAGCACTGGCGCAGCAGCTTGAAAGGCGTCAGGAACATATGGGGAAGAATTGAATTGTCTGGCTTCAGGGAGACGACTGGAGGGTTAGATTTCTCCTTGATAGAACTGCTGCCAGAAAACATTGTTTTTTTTTTGGTTGAGCCCTCCCCATTCTCAGTGTGCAGATGTAGGTGGCCGCCATATCTGAGTCTCCATCAACTTGACTAACTGGTTGCCCTGCCCTGGTGATTCCCTAAGACACTGCCCCACTCAAATTGTGGGACCACCCAAGCCATTTCCAATGGCTTTTCAATGCAAATGGCCTGTCTTGGTTCGTGTTGCAGACTTTCCTAAAATATCTCAAAGCTTCACAAAACCCAAACTAGCAGAATCTGGACTTGGTGTTCCCCATACCTCTTGCTGAGCATCCCAAACTCAGCACTAGAGACAGCTGGCCTCGGTTTGAGGCTTGGCCTCTCGCACCTCCAAACCCAGAGCAGATTGAGGTCATATGCAAACTAATTGGTGATTCAAGCCACATGGACCCAATTCTTCGCATGTGGCTGAACTTGGCTGGTCAAGGGGAGGGTGGCATCTCAAGAGGCCCAGGGCCGGCATACTTTGAACAGAGCCAGAGCACCAAGTGGGTGACATTCAAGGATGACACACCCAAAGGACAGACTGGGCAGGCACCAGAGCTCTACTAAAGTGAATCCTACTCCATACGGTCAGCCTTACACTATAGTCATAACCAGTCCCCAAAACCAATCAGCTCAAGTGTCAATCCCTCCTATCGACATGCAAATGGCAATCAAGGCCCAACTAAAACAGAAAAGCACACACAGCCCATACAAAGAACACACCTGGAGCACTTGGCTCAGGAACTAGGGAAACTGTGCCCCTTGACCCATAAGACACCTACTACAAAAGGCCACACTACTAAGACTGAGAAACTTAACAGCCCTATCTAATACATAGAAATAAACACAAGTCGATAGCCAAATTGGGATGACAAAGAAACATGTCCTAAATAAAACAAAACAAATCTCTAGAAAAAGAACTAAACAAAATGGAGACAAGCAATCTACAAGATGCAGAAATCAAAACAATGGTTATAAGGGTGCTGGATGAACTTAGGGGAAGAGTAGAGGAACTCAGTGAGAACTTTAACAAAGAGATAGAAAACATAAAAAAGAACTGGCCAGAAATGAAGAATACCTTAGGAGTAAGCGATAATAGATTAGATGAAACAGAGGACCAAATCAGCAATTTAGAAGATAAGGTAGCAGAAAACACCCAATCAGAACAGCAACAACAAAACAAGAATCCAAAAAAATAAAGATAGTTTAAGGGGTCTCTGGGATAACATCAAGCATACTAACATTTGCCTCATAGGGGTACCAGAAGGAGAAGAGATAGAGCAAGGAATTGAAAACTTATTTCAAGAAATAATGACAGAAAACTTCCTTATTGTGGCAAAGGAAGTAAACATATAAGCCCAGGAAACTCAAAGAGTACCTAACAAAGA
The DNA here is from genome assembly GCF_000325575.1 of Pteropus alecto. Classification (NCBI taxonomy): domain Eukaryota; kingdom Metazoa; phylum Chordata; class Mammalia; order Chiroptera; family Pteropodidae; genus Pteropus; species Pteropus alecto. The sequence goes on along the minus strand of NW_006442508.1, from coordinate 3,058,337 downwards.
GGCTCACATCAAGACACATCATTATTAAAATGCCAAAGTTTAAAGATAAAGAGACAATCTTAAAAGCAGCAAGAGAAAAGCAATTAGTTACCTACAGGGGACCTCCCATAAGACTGTCAGCTAATTTTTCAACAGAAACTTAGCAGACCAGAAGGGATTGACACTAAACCTTCAAAGTGTTGAAAAGCAAGGACCAACAACCAAGATTACTCTACCTAGCAAAAGTATCATTTAGAATTGAAGGACAAGTAAAGAGCTTCCCAGACAAGAAAAAGCTAAAAGAGTTCATCAACACCAAACCGGTATTACGAGAAATATGGGAAGAGGAAGAGGAGGTGAAGGAGGAGAAGAAAATCTGAACATCATGGCAGTAACTACATATCAACAGTTACCTTAAATATACATAGATTAAATGCTCCAATCAAAAGATATGAAGTGACTGAATGAATAAAAAACAAGACCTTTACAATCCTGCCTATAAGAAATCCACTTCAGACTGACAGACACACACAGACTGAAAGTAAAGAAAGGGAAAAAGATATTTCACGAAAACGGAAATGGAAAAAAAATAAAAGCTGAGGTAACAATACTTGTACTAGAAAAAAATAAACTTTAAAATAAAGGCTATAACAAGAAACAAAAAACTCAGTAATCTCACTTCTAGATATCTTTCCAAAGAAACCAAAACACTCCTTTGAAGGGACATGAGAATCCATCAGTTCATTGCAGCATTATTTACTAAAGCCAAGATACAGAGGCAACCTATGTGTTCATCAGAGGATGAATTGATAAAGAAGAGGCAGTACATATATAAAATAGAATATTACTCAGTCATAAAAAAGAATGAAATCTTGCCATCTGCAATAACACGGATGGACCTAGAGGATATTGTTCTGAGTGGAGTAAGCCAGACAGAAAGACGAATGCCATATAATTTAATTTACATGTGAAATTTAAGGAACAAAATAAACAAAACAGAAAAACTCATAGATACAGAGAATATTTTCTTGGTTTCCAGATGGAAGGGGGTCCATAGGTGAGTAGAAAAGGGGGAGGGATTAAGAAGTACAATTAGTAGTTACAAAAGTTATGGGGATGTAATGTATAACATAAGAAATATAGTCAATAACATTATAATAACTATGTGTGGTGTCAGATGGGTACTACATTTATGGGGTGATCACTTCATAAGTTATATAAATGTTTAATCACTAGGTTGCACACCTGAAATTGATATAATATTTTATGCCAACAGTAATGGAAAATAAAATTATTTTTAAAAAGAAAATATGAAAGAATTGAGTCTAACAAATCAAATAGATATTACAGCAGATGAGAACATAGAGAATGGAGAAAAGACAATATTCTTAGAAACAATGCATGAGAAATTTCTAGAATTGATGAAAAACATCTTTTTCTTATTCTAGACTCTCAAAGAGGGTATAAATAAAAATAAATAGATACCTATATATACCCATTGCAGTGTAACCATCGAATTTATAATTATGGGAAAAAATGTAAAGCCAAAAATTCAGATTATTAAAAAAAGACAATAATGAAATAGTAGACCTTTTATTAAAATAATATCTGTAGAGAGTTGAGAGAATAGAACTTCAATCTATTATTTATACTTAACTTAAATATTACTTAAGAATGAGGATAAAACAAATTCAGGTAATCAACTATTGAGTTTACCACTAACTGCTTCCTATTTTATTTCCTGTTTACAAAGTAAGGGCTATGGATTTTGGAAAGAATAAACATGAACCTAGAAGAAAGAAGTTAATTGCAGGAATCATTGTAAAACAGACAATATGTAAACAATAATGATTATATAAATAATAATAGTAATATCTAATTTGGAGAATTTAAGTACCAGGTAGAATTAAGTTACTAGACAACTATAGTACATGACATGGAATATAGTAACCAGTGTTATACAGTCTACGGTTTTTTTGTATTGTTCTACAGAGGAGTAAAAATGCTGATTATCTTTAAACTGTTTAAGCTTTTAACCATTCTGATCAAATATATGATATTAAAATTTTAGGTAAATCACTTAAACAATAGGAGGATGTATAACAGCCAGATCAGTAGAAGGGAAAAATCAGAATAAAGAAAATTTAAATAATATAAAAGGCATAAGAAAAGAGAGTGGGAGCTATAATGCAAACAAAAAGAGAAATTAGTAAATAATATTATGGGAAAAATAATTATTAATCCTGGAGATATAAATTGGTTGAAGAATAAATTGTAACAAAAACTGTTCAATCATCCGCCCCTACCCCCACATACATATCCCAGACAGAGTTTTGGGTAGAAAGTGGAACCTTATCTAACATTTAATAAAGCTCTGTCTTAGAGTTGTTTGATTGCAAGCTCTATTTGTTGACTCTCAACAACTTAAGGAAAATCACATTTTAATGCAATAATATGGTGTAGCTTACAGATAAAAAATATAAGGCAAGACAGGAACTAGGCTGAGAACAAACATCCAATTTCTTTAGGGCCATATAACCATAATGAATGATTCCCTATTCGTGTTTCACTTCTCTGAGGCTTCAAATGATCAGTCTCATTTGCCTAGAAGGGTGGATAATTTGATTAATAGATGCACTATAAAAACAAGCAGTTGGGCAAAGCAGAGGGGTGAGCAGAGTTTCCCAAACGAAAATCTATTGCCATAACTAAATGAAGGGAAAAAAATCTACACTGGAAAAAAAAATACCAAAGGTAATTTGACTGTATCTGCTGGATATTTTTCCAAATACAGCAGCAATTATTATATAGTATTTAACTCAAGGGTAAAAGATACATTTCCAGAATAGTTTTTACATTCTTCCTCTTTCTCCTTAAGCATTAGGACCATTGATCACAAATCAAATGACTGCTGGCATCAGACAACTCAAGGAAACAAGTAAAATAGTGTTGGAATATGATGATAAATGAAAACTGACATTCAGTATCAGGAATAAAATAGGAACCGGTGATAATAAAGGAAGACTGGAGAGTCCCTGACCCAGCCCAGGAAGCAGTGGTTACTCAGCTCAAGCTGATTATCGCCATGCAGAAATGCCAAATCTTTTACAAGAAAAATCAAGAGACAGGAATTTATGCAAAATAGCCAGTTATTTATCTTGATATCAATATTTAATTGTTGTTGGTAACTGATTCAGCTTTCAAAATACTATATGAACCAACATCAGATAAAGCAATTAAACATAATTGCCAGAACAGTTCTATTATTGGCCACCTATAGATTGTGGCTTGTGGATCGGTGGCCTATGAGTTGTATTGTCTGAGCAAGTTAATGGGAGGAAGTTATGAGAGCCTGTACTTCCAATTTATTCCTCCCATCTTTGGGCTAGTATCTGCTATGCATTATATATAGTATCATTTAGGATAGTTTTGCTGCCTATTATCTGTGCTCTGCCTACTCATCCCCACTTTCCTGCTTACCCCAGATAACCACAGATCTTCATACTGTCTCCTTTTCTAGAATGTCATATAGTTGGAATTATACAGTACGTGCCTTTTCCAGTTTGGCTTCTTTCACATAATAACACACATTCAAGGTTGCTCTCTGTCTTAATAGCTCATTTCTTTTTAGTGATGAATAATATTCAATTGTCTGGATGTACCACAGTTTATTTATTCATTTACCTACTGAAGGATATCTTGGTTGCTTCCAAGTTTTAGCAATTATGAATAAAGCTGCTATAAATACCCAGGTGCAAGAATTAGCATAAACATAAGTTTGCAACTCATTTGGGTAAATACCAAGAAATATGATTGTTGGATCATGTGGTGAAAGTATTTTTAGTTGTATAAGAAACTACCAAACTATCTTCCAAAATGGCTGTATAATTTTGCATTTTCATCAGCAATAAATAAGAGTTCCTGTTGCTGTACCTCCCAAATTTGATGTTGTCAGTGTTTTGGATTTTTGCCAAATTCCCTAATGACATATGGTGTTCAGCATCTTTTCATATGCTTGTTTGCCATCTCCTTTGATAAGATGTCTGTTCAGATATTTTGCCATTTTTGATTGGTTGGTTGTTTTCTTATTTTTGAGTTTTTAACAGTTCTTTAACCGAAAGTTCATTAACAAAGTTCTTGGATAACTTTGTTTTATCAGATAATGTCTTGCAAATATTTTTTCCTACTCTGTGTCTTATCGTCTCTCATGTCTTCATCTTCACTTTATTTTGAAGATCTATTTCTATCTGCTGGTCAATATGGTCAGCTATCTAATCCGGTGTCCTATGAGTTGTATTGTCTGAGCAAGTTAATGGGAGGAAGTTATGAGAGCCTGTACTTCCAATTTATTCCTCCCATCTTTGGGCTAGTATCTGCTATGCATTATATATAGTATCATTTAGGATAGTTTTGCTGCCTATTATCTGTGCTCTGCCTACTCATCCCCACTTTCCTGCTTACCCCAGATAACCACAGATCTTCATACTGTCTCCTTTTCTAGAATGTCATATAGTTGGAATTATACAGTACGTGCCTTTTCCAGTTTGGCTTCTTTCACATAATAACACACATTCAAGGTTGCTCTCTGTCTTAATAGCTCATTTCTTTTTAGTGATGAATAATATTCAATTGTCTGGATGTACCACAGTTTATTTATTCATTTACCTACTGAAGGATATCTTGGTTGCTTCCAAGTTTTAGCAATTATGAATAAAGCTGCTATAAATACCCAGGTGCAAGAATTAGCATAAACATAAGTTTGCAACTCATTTGGGTAAATACCAAGAAATATGATTGTTGGATCATGTGGTGAAAGTATTTTTAGTTGTATAAGAAACTACCAAACTATCTTCCAAAATGGCTGTATAATTTTGCATTTTCATCAGCAATAAATAAGAGTTCCTGTTGCTGTACCTCCCAAATTTGATGTTGTCAGTGTTTTGGATTTTTGCCAAATTCCCTAATGACATATGGTGTTCAGCATCTTTTCATATGCTTGTTTGCCATCTCCTTTGATAAGATGTCTGTTCAGATATTTTGCCATTTTTGATTGGTTGGTTGTTTTCTTATTTTTGAGTTTTTAACAGTTCTTTAACCGAAAGTTCATTAACAAAGTTCTTGGATAACTTTGTTTTATCAGATAATGTCTTGCAAATATTTTTTCCTACTCTGTGTCTTATTGTCTCTCATGTCTTCATCTTCACTTTATTTTGAAGATCTATTTCTATCTGCTGGTCAATATGGTCAGCTATCTAATCCTCACTTTAAAATTTAACATTCTTATCTATTATCTGATATTTTTTAAATATTACGGTATTTCTTTATATTGTCAAAATATTTATCATAATTCTTATAATTTAATTATTACACAATCCATTATATTTTTTTAAATAATGATAACTAATGTGGGTTTTCAGTCTTGGACATGTTTTAAACAAATATTAAAATTACTCTTAAAACTCTCCAAACCATAAAATGAGCAGTTATTCTTGCCCTGAATTTCAACATTTCCAATGCATGCAAAGCTAATAGCTAGCTGGGAAGAAAATGTTCAAAATCAAATAAAATCAAAGAGGAACAAGAAGAAAGTAGGGGTATTCCAGAGCCATTTTTTTCACTTGACTCAAAAACAAAAACTATGTTTAAATAGCATTTGAAGACTATCTAAAAAGAATTAGAACTATTGTTATACTGTTAAACTGAAAGAGTCAATGGTTATTTGGAAATTCTGTATAAAAGTGTTTATTCCACTCCAGTGGAACACTAGAAAATTTCAAGCTTCATTATCTTTTATGTGAGTATAAATAGGTATGTGAAGACACTTCCACCAAATTTCATTACAGAGGCACACTTGATGAAAGTTTCTGTGCTTTTTCGTCCCTATTATTTTTGTCTTGTACCATTTATTATGACTTTGCCTTCCTTACAACATAAAGATTTACCCAGTACTCCGGGTAGGTTTTTATTCTAAGGCAATAACTATTCAAAATGTCCTTTTAAGTAAGCAGATAGCTGGAACTCTGGCCCAAGCTAAATTTCTAGAAAGAGAAAAAGTAGTCCACTAAGAGCATTAAAAAAAGAGAGACAAATTTGAAAGTCCCAAGGAAAGAAAGGAAAAGAAATGCTGAGTTTGAATTATCAGGTTCAAAGAAATTGGGCAATGGCCACCCAAGACATGTGTTAGGTACCTTGATATTCATGTTTTCAGTGTGATCCCTACTGTTCCTTTGCAGTTTCTTATAATCATGAGTAACTATTTGTGTAAGTATACAGGAGATGTTCACTTTATATAAATGTTCACTTTACATAAAATTTATAAGGGCAGGGACCTTTACTGTCTTTCAATACTCCCAATTCCAAAACTAATACTTAGCATAAAATGGAATTTAAGAAAATACTAAAAATAGATTAGTATGGTGACTGGATTAGGTAGATAGGAGAAAGATGATAGACAGATAGATGATAGATAAATAGATAGATAAATCTATTCTTCGAATTAAATACTTGTAATTTTGCTTCAATGTATTGTTAGTGTCACAGTGACATAAATAAAATAAAATATAAAATAATTACCAACCATCTGATCAGATAATGCATGAAAGTGAGCACATGTTAGTGTTTTTGCAGAAGCAGACCCTGAGACAAAGACTTGCCTGTAGAAGAAAACACAAATGAGGAAGTTGAACAAGTGAGTTAGGAGAGTGAAGCCAATAAAATGTTCACTAATAAATAGCTTGATTGCTTTGGGAAATCAGTATTGAATCCCAGTTAGGGACCCTCTGAGAAGCCATGTGAGATGTGGCTCATAACTGTCCCACAATAGGGCATGGAGCCTGGGACATTCATTTATCAACTTCAATCCCCTACTGATTGAGAGTTGAGTGACATTAACTTCCACTCCACCCCCATTTCTAAGTAGCAAATACATGTGGTAGAGCAAGCTCTCTCACATATTTCAGGTGGTAGTCCTCACTGGGCCTGGAATTGTGAACCATACTGCAAGTGAACTGGGGGAATTCCAGGGAATAAGACATGAGACCAGCAACATCTATTACAGAGTGCTAGCAGGAACAGATACTATGTTGAAAGATCCCTGTATCTGTAAGAAATGGTGGGGTTGGTATTATTTGTTTCCATAGAAAAGACTAAATACTATCTATAATTGAATGCTAAGCGTGACTCATGTGGCTCCTATGATGCCAGGAATTTTAGGGAACTGTTTCCCCTGGAAGCCAAGCTTAAAAGTATTAGAATGCCACTTAAGAAAGGATTCTTTGGAATTAGAGTAGACATTTGCAGGAGGAGCTAACAGCATTAATTGTTATTTAATTGGAAGACTATAGTGTGAATTCCAACTTGAGCTTAAGCTGTATCACCCTATGATTGAGAAATGTCTGGGAACATCTAGAGAACTAGAAGAATTAGGCCACCTGGGCTCTATTTCTTTAAAGTAGCTCTTTATGCTTCCAGGGTAGAACTCACCCAGGAGAAAGGTGTCAAGGTATATAACACTCTGTCCTTAATACAGTTAAATGTCTGTCAAACAGATTATCTGCTGTCCCAGCTTCCATAGGTGCTATCCTAAGCCCTAGTAAAAGAAGTCTACAATAAAGGTGTGAGTAAAACTGAAAATAACTGATCCCTTAAATTCCAAAATGGACATTAACTACATAGTGACAGAAGAAAAAAAAAAATAGAAATGTCTAGTTCTGTTCTCTTGGTAATAATTGCTACAGAAAATGGCATCTTTGGCAGTTACAGGAATCAATATGGGTGAATTTTCGTGGATTCATAGCTGGATAATCAGATATAAACTTGAATGTCCAAACTGCTTTGCTGCAGTTACTGGAAGCATAAGTTACCTTGCACAAGAATCACTTCTGGAACTAGGAATAATAAAGAAAACATCATATATCACTGGATAGAATACAGTTTTACTATGGATCACACTCAAGGCAAACTTTATGAAATTATAAAACAATTTAGAAGTATGTTTGAGAAGGATGCAATTCAGTTTATGTAATTTAAGGAAACAGAACACAAAAAAAGTTTCTGCATTTCTTGTATGACCTTCAGTTGGTGTGGCCTGGAGAAACCTAAATTGCATTAGAATTTATAAAAGACTTCCTGGAATTTTAAGACAATTTAAGATACAGTAAGGTCAGAGTCAGGAATGACTAGCAAGCACAATCTCATAAGTGCATTGGAAACTTAATTTGAATTTTTAAACAATCAACTAGCCCACAACTTTTTCAAAACACCTATATCAGGCTATAGGGGGAGAGCAGGGTCACACATATTACGATGGGTCATTTTAAGCCTCAAACAACATCAGAATATTTACAGTCCTGGAAATGCCAATTATTTCGTGAACAGTGCATCTAGAGAAAGGTCAGCTTAGTTTTGTTGGTTCTGCTCTCTTCTTTTGTTCAACATTGGCTGTGGGCATTTTGTCATTGTGCCTTTTATTAATATTGTAGTGTTTTGATTATAACATGTAATCATGAAAGGAGTTTTGGTGAATATCTTTATTTTCAGAATAAAGTTTTTAACAAATAAACATTCGGAAAGTTTTAACGAGTAAACATTCATAATATTAGTCTTTAAAAACACAAAACAGTTCTTGATGGATATAACGAAGAAAACTGCTTTGTGTAGTGAAGTTCTCTTTAAAAAAAAAATCAATGTCTTTAATAGATAATCAATCGTGCACTATCTACTTCTTGAAAAAGCATATAGACCATGGATAGGATTTGGAGGAATCTAAAGAATGCTTAAAGAATTAGAAAATAATAACTATATGAAAGGCTTAGAAAAATGGGATTTCATTTTGGAAAGGAGACAACTATGACAGGAATTATTCTGTCATAATAAAAAGGGCTATTGTGAGCAGGATGATAACCAGTTGTTTTCTCTCTCTATTTGGAGCAAGATGAGAGGAAAGGGGTTGAAGGGAGAGCATAAGGGAGCTAGGCTAGCTGTTAGAAAGGATTTATTGTTAATAAAGGATAGTAACCCTGGAATACATTGCTAGCAGACATTGTCAAATATATTTATGTATTTGAAGTCAATAATGGGCCACACAATTTAAAATTCAAAAAGTTATCCAGAGGTGTCTCAAAATCCTTATGCTTATCATCAAACAAGTTTAACAAAAAATAATAGTGTTTCTACCTTCTTATCCTTTTGTCTTAATAGTATGTCATTATTACTTAGTTATTATGAACTGTGTTTTCTTCACATGGAATTGTTTTATTGAATTTAAGTTTGGCTTAATTTTCTAGTTTCTCAATGTAGAAAATTCCTGATAGATAGTAAGTGGGAGATAAATAAGGTTAATGATTTTAAAACATTTTGTGGGCAGAATCCTTGCTTTTAACAAAATCTTTGTGATTAGTCAGTATGGATAAGCAGAGCTGTTCTGGTTACCTGTGAGTGAGAGAAAATTAAGGAGCAAAGGGTGGGGCAGAATCCTGTTGATCTTGCCCCTCATACCTGCTCTCAATACCTGCCCTTCCAACAAGCCCCAAGACATCCTGGAGAAACCCCTATGGCTTTTTGAGCATAGTTTAAAAATCACTGACCCAGATAATAATGATAAATTGCACTCTGGTTGTGTTTCATAGCTCACAAAACGATTTAAAGCATATTGTCTGTGTCCTTCCTGCCTCAGCATTCAAATTCTATTTAAGAATATCATTTAAAAGCATCTGGTAATGACTTTTTAAGTGTGATCATAAGTCTATTTATATTGTTTAATGAAAAAAAAAGTTTAATTTAGAATGAATTTTTTCTTTTAGAAAAGTTAGAGGCATTTCTATTTCCATCATCTTTAGAAAATGTGAAACGAAGAGAACTTATATTGAATAAAATACAATAGAAAAGTCTACTGTATTAAAGTTTGATATTGAACCAAGGCTGACTTATCCATTGGGCACAGTAGGCACAGTGTTCAGGACCAACAGTTGTTTTCAGGACCAATAAAAATGTTTTATTCTTTTAAAAATCATAACTTAGAAATTCAACTGGCCAAAGAACGCAGTTTACTATATAATATTAACATGTTATTTCAATTGTCTCTTATTCATCCCATTGATAAAGATAGAATTCCTGACCTAGGATTATATCAGTGGCCAAAACGTGACACCTGACAGTGGAGAGATGGCATCAGCAGCAGTTTTTTGGTTACAGAGACTCCAAGTCTAAGAGAGGAACACAGTGCACAATGCACACAGTCGTGTCACTCAGAACAGAGTGAACAACTGGTGGCTGTGGGAGACTGGCTTTGTAGTAACAAGAGGATGAAATATCCCCTGGTTCCCACTGGAGGCTGTCATTGGCTGATCTGAACAATTTCACATGCCGAGTGGGAACTGATATCCACTACTCAGGGCTAAGCAGCACGTGTGCCTGGTCTCTTTGATAATGAGAATTGTTTGGCTAGCAGACCTTATCTGTGGGAGCAAATAAGTCATTCAAAGCCCTCTGAGTTTCACCAGATATCAAGACAACAGATAATATTGAACTTTTCGGGTCTTAACACCACATATATTCATCTTTATATCAATACAGTCATAAAATACATTTTAAAATATACTTTTATGAAAAAAAGTACAATAAATTAAAATAAAATATATTTTTATGGAAGAAAGGATCCACAAAAGCAAAAATCCCTAGAGTTCATGAAAGTCATATGTAGCCCTGTTTGGGACTGGTAAATACAGAACTAGTCTGCACCTCATCTGTCTCAGAAGAAAACAAGTCCTTTAATTAACCTCAAGATCCTTCACAATCTTTCTCTATTCTTAATCTCCAAATTAAAAATAATGTGGTCTGTAAATCCAAAGTGACCACATGAAGGAAATACAGACTATTTAGAGTCAAAATGTGCAATTAATGTGGTTTTCTTTCCTGAAAAGTCACTATATGTAATCTTGAGCAAGTTTCTCAATCTCCCTGAACTACAAGTTCCTTTTCTGTAAATAGTATAAAGAATAAATCAGTGAAATAGGGGAAAGCACCTCCCACAGTGTTCAGCATGTGTTAGTTGGATATAAATTATCATTGTAGTCAAGTTTGTCTGACTTTATTATTTCTGAACCTTTTAGATTTTGCCTGGGTTAGGGGTAGGGTTAGAGTGGATAAATAAATGAACTTACATATACACCACAGGTCCTTGTCTTTACTCACACTGTCTTCCTTGCCTAGAACTTCTCACTCCCTGTCTATCTAAATTCTGCCTTTCTTTAGAATGCCAACTTTCATGTAATTAAGTTATTTTTAACAACCTAGCTCTCTTTGACATTTTCTCTGAACTTTTAGAGAACTTGTTCTCTAAGACTCTTATTTTTAACTGAACCTATATGCCTTGATTATTAATTCTTTAGGTTATTTCCTATTTCCCTAGACTGGAGAACTTTAAATGTTAAGGGATATGTCATATACCTTTTTTTTTCTTAGCCTTAATATAATTTCCTGCTCATAGTAGGAACTTAGTCAAGGATAAATAGCAGCCTTTTCCTCTGTGCTCTTATTCTCCTGCTTGTTTTAGCCGATAGCATTCTCATACTAAAATTCCAGACTCAAAAACTCTAGTTTCCAGAGATAAATGTAGATCCATGGGGACTTTGAAGTTAGTATGATCTCCATCTGTCTGGAGGTAGTTTTATTGTCAAAGAGCACAGATTTAGTGGGGGAATAAGGTTCACCTGCCTAGAACACCAGATTCATTACTGCTCCCTTATGATCCAGCATTTCATGTCCACCTCAGTGTTTTCTCAAACCCTTTCACTCTCCCACACTGTCCTTCAAGCATTTACAATGTCCTGTCTCTGAATAGTTTCCTATATGTGCCTTAGTTCCACATTCTCTTGCACTGCTTTAAGTCAGGCCTTCATTAATTTCCTTCTGAATTAATGAAATGGCCTCTAAATGGGTCTCTCTGTCTCTAGGTTTCATTTCCTTTAATTTATCCTACTCTTAACCACCTGAATTATCTTCATGAAACAGTCAATATTTTTACTCAAAGAGATAATCTCTTGAGCTAAAAATTCTGTTGGTTACTCAGTATTCAATTGTTTAGAGTATAAAGTCCATGTCCAAATTATTTTGTCTAGAATTGTAGATCCCTTCAATATTTTAACAACTATTTTTTCAATCTTATTGTATATCATATCATATCCATTAAACATTGTGCAAGCTGGAGCCACAGCTCTCTGAAGGACAAATAATATTTCTTATTTTTCTGGCAACATTCAAATTCTCTCTATTTGTCTGTCCATGAACTGTCCTCTTTAGTTACAACCCCGTCATTCTAAATTCAGTTCAGATCTCAAGTCTGTAAAGCTTTCTTGTATTCACTTCAGTAAGACTGTATCTCCTGTTCCCTATGCTTTCTATGTTGTCCATTTCTCATTCTAGCATTTTCACAATTTATCTTAGAGTGATGAGTGTGTGTGAGTGTGTGTGTGAGTGTGTGTATATATGTGTGTGAGATAGAGAGGGATTCTCTGCTAGGTGGTGAAATTTTGTTTGATAAATATTATTGTCTGATTATCTTTTCATTCTTAATAGTACTTAGAATTATGCCTTGCCCAAAGCAGCTAATCAATAAATGTTATTGAATTTAATTTTTCCCTGAAGTGAACAAGAGAAACTCTCTAGGACTTTAGTGTCAAAAAATTTCCAATTAGCTATGTTCACCTAAAAAAGAATTAAAAGTCAATAAATAGTGTTCTATGTATTATCTGATTAATCACTTTAATTTTCTCCTTCAATTTTGAATGTAGGCATTACTTACCCTGATACAAGTAATTTTGTGAATATTAGAAGAAACATCAACAAGTTATAAACTGATTTTTCCCTATAACAGCGTTTTTCAAATATTTTCTAAGGAAAGATTTCACAAATGAAGAGTTCCATGGATATAGGAGTTTTTGAAATACCAAGTTAAACCAAATTTAACAAACCTCTTTGCCACAGGTTTTTATTACAATTTTAATGCATTGTGAATATCAGAGAAAAAAAATATATATAAAATTCTCCTAAGTAGAATGACGCACAAAAACTTTTTCTCCCAGAGCATGTTGCATACTAATAGGATGATGTTTAGTGGAGTATTTTGGGAAACATGCTACATGGTTAATCTATTTTAACATGAGTATAAATCTACTGTAGAGACCATTGTTTTGCAAGAGATAGATAACTTAACCAGCGTACTTAAATATATAAGAACACCAAATATCTCTCTAAAAAATTAAGGATTCAATCAAAATGGTATTTACTAATGTAAGCCGTATTAATGATTTCTTATAATATCAATGAGTCCGTATCTATCTGGGTCAAAAGCATTAAACATTTGATTACAATAGTACACTTTTATTATTACAATAATATACTTTTCAGTACAAAATAACTAAACGATTTCATAAACCTATGAATTTACACATAACATTTTTTAATTTTATGGAACCTAGCATTTAGGGAATGAGGAAATTGTTGAACAAACTGAAGTCATTTAATTTTTAAGCATTTAATTTTTACTCAATAAAAATTCTTTGTTTTACCTAGATATATAAAATATAGTCTACTTATAAATGTCTAAATCAGTAGAATTTGTGTAATATTTTTAATTTTGTGAATAAGTTATATCTTAAAGTCAGTTACACGGTAAGTGTGAGATTTTTGAGCAAGGATTAAGGATTAGAGAGACAGCTAATCCAAATATTTATTGAAAAAATACTAGAATTGTTTGATTTAGTCATAATAGTGATTTAAACATTGTCTTACTATTGTTTGTTATAAAATGATGGGAGCTCTTACGCATATGTAGTGTATAGTATATACTGCAGAAAAGTTAAATTTGTCTAGAATACCTTACACTGTCTGCTCATTGGAAACACTGGAACAATGGCTATGGTTTTTATTTGCTATTATCTCAATCATCGAATTAATTTCTAAAAGTATATATTTATTTGGTTTACTGTTTAGGCATCAAAAAGATAGCAAAATAATTAACTGAGAATAAAACAATATTATGAAATAAAAACTGCATGCAACGAATACTTTTTTATTGTATCGTCCTAGCCTATGAGCCATCATTCGTAGGAATCAGGGTTGTTTTTAAGCTGATTCGACCATAAGATATGTGACCCAAATTGTACCAGTCCTACTTATTCTACTTCGAACAGTGATTGGAAACTAATAGATAGCCATTAAGTATCCATGTGTGATGTTCCATGTAAACCCTGGAATTAGCCTTTGTGTGTGATTGAAGTGTAACATGTACTTTTAGCAGCTGAGGGAAGCCATATTATTCCTGAGGGAGCTGTTCTACAAGAAAAAAGAAACAGCGAGGTGAGATAAAATAAATCCTCAGAGAAAATAGAGGACACAGAGGAAAAAAAATAGGAGAAAAAGAGAATACTTCCTAAGTCCTGATGTCTTCAAAGTTGTCTTTTTAGGGCTTTCTTTAGGCCAACCTGCATTGTTTTTTTATATTTTGAGCCACTTGTATTTTGATTTTTTAAAATCTCTATTTTGCTTAAGATATTTCAAGTTAGATAATGTTATTTTCCATAGCAAAGTTTTAAACAATGTATCTATAAAATTAACTTCGGTATAATCACCTGTACAGCAAGCTATTATCAATGCTTTCATCTTGATCTATCATGATCATAGTGTGGCCTTGTCTGATATTTATGTCCTGTATATTGTTTATGTTCAACAGGAGAACACTAAGGCCCAGTTGAGGATGTCAGGTATTGCTTTTTTTTTCTTTCTTATTATAAGTAAAAAGTGGTCTTACCTTCTAATCAATTCCTCCTCATTAAGGGATTAGAAACACGATAGCTGTCCCAGTTCACCCTGGTTCATCTTCTGTTGTCATTCAGACTCTGTTTGTTTGAAACTGATCTTCTCTGTAACCCATGCTTACCTTGATCTATGTCATCACTACAACAGAAGGCATTTTTCAGCATCAAAGGATATAACTCTAGGAACAAAAGTTTCAGTTTCCAAATTGTGCTAAAGTTTAAAAATCAAATGCAGCATCATTATCTACTATATTTCCAAAACTTATTCCAATTTGTTCCTATTTTGCAATGTTGAAATATCCAACACTTGCTCTGAGACAAGCCTGTCATAATTGACTGCTCAATCCCATCTACCTACTCACTTACTTATGTTTCTCTCTCTGGTCAGTGCGACACCTGGCAGAATTTCCCTGTGGTAGGAAAAAAATGAGCTTTATATCACCCAATTTTTGTTAGGAAAGAAGTGCCTTGCAGTTTTAAAAACTTCCAGAATTTGGAAACTACCAGGGAAAGCTTCCATAATGGAATCATTATGATTATGATTTCATAATATTCTCTATGCAGCTGTATCAAATATTACCCTTGCTGTCATAATTTGAGGCTCTTATGTTTAATTGCTTAATAATTTTTTTTATTTTATTTTACTTTACTTTGTTTTATTTTATTATATTTTTATATGCTTTCGTGAAGATGATTTAAACACAGTTTGAGTAACTAAGAGAAAACCTAAAGAGCAGGAACTGCTTAGCTGATGATCAACTATCCACAGACCGAAACTAGCATTATTACAGAAACATATTTCTGAAGACTACAGCATCATTGTTATAAATAGGAATTCTGAAGTCAGTTTCACTTAATTAAAGTGTTAACTCATCTATTTACAAGTTGTGTGACTCTGGTTGAGTTAATCTCTCTGTGACATAGTTGCTTTACTTATAAAATGGAAAGAAAAACAGCATTAATCTGTGAAGGCTCAAAGAAAAAATGTGCATAAGGAATTTATCAGAGTTCCTGGGGCATAATAAATCCATAATAAATGCATACAAGACAAATCACACATAGACACACACACACACACACACACACACATTTTTCTCACATAAAACAGTCAAAATGCTTAGTAGAGAATTTCCTGACTTTTAATGAAAACATTTATTTAAAAAAATTAAAAATGAGCTCATCCTACAGGGCAAATATCCATTAATAGTCACGAATTTCCCTTAATTTATAAATGGATATTTTCTCATCTATTAATTTCTAAATTCCTAATTTGTGTTTACTTCTAGGAATACAAAGACAAAAGCACACATCTTTGATATTAGGTAGCTATTTTAAACAAGAACAGGCATTTATAGTCAGTATATCTACATAGTTTTACACTGCTGCTTAAGCATTTGCAATTGCAAATACTAAAGAAAAGTAATATCATGGCCTGCCTGGAGTCATTTGAGAATATGACATATTTTTTACAAACTGTATTTCCTCTTAGTGTAAAAACAAGACTTTTGTTATTAAGAATGAATATATGCTACTCTATGTTCCTAAAGTAGTGAAAGAGTAGATTTGTCTACAGGAATGAGCTATAATCACTCAATCAGTGTTTTATTTCCAGAAAGTTGCTTGCAAAGCACAAGGGGAAAAAGTTACCAAAATAAATTATCCAGATAAAATATAGAAATATATTAAATTATAAAAAAAAGTAATACTAGATAGTGTGCTTTCCAAAATATGTTATCACCTTTAAATTTATGAGGTTTTTTAGATTTTTCTCTTTTGTTATTTAAGTACAACGCCTATTGGTTCACCTTCAGTAGAAATACTAACACCAGGCATATATGTAAAAAATGAGATGAAAATCTAAAAAGGGAGAATACGTTTACTCTTTGTAAATTTTTTATTTTAATTTTTTTAAGTTTATTGGGGTAACATTGGTTAGTACGATTATATAATTTTCAGGCATACATTATAATTTGACATCTATATATTCTATTGTGTGATTACAACCCAGCGTCCAGTTTCCTTCAGCTACCATATATTTGATCCCCCTTACCCACTTCACCCTCCCCCCATCT